>NC_092243.1:69491969-69566969 GCF_036320965.1 Panulirus ornatus | reverse complement strand
GACAGAGCCAGACCCGGATCATGTACTCCAGACGGATCTACTCAGAGCAACATACGGACGCTCTGACAATGAAGGAGGAAACAGCGAGTGAGGGAGGGAGGGAGGGAGAAGATAGCCGAGGGAGACGGAAGGGAAAAACTAAACAAAAACACAGTAGAGGGGAGTTCGGAAGGGAAAAACTAAACAAAAACACAGTCGAGGGGAGTTGAGGGGAGTTGGTGGGTGGGGGGGGGGGGGGGGAAGAACCCTAGTGCGCTGTTTGGCAAAGTTCTGAGCCTCCTCCTCTCAAAGTTTGTGAGGATAACGCAATTACTACCGTAGGAAACACGAGGCCATGGGCGTCATTAAGAAACTTTAAATACATAGAGAGCCGAGAGGCGTGTGAGTTATTCAGTGTGTGTGTGTGTGTGTGTGTGTGTGTGCGCGCGCGCGCTAGTAACGGCCGGAACTGTGTATGAAACACACGTAAAATAAGTCTTCCGCCACGGAATGGAAGGAAACCATTAGCCTCTCTCTCTCTCTCTCTCTCTCTCTCTCTCTCTCTCTCTCTCTCTCTCTCTCTCTCTCTCTCTCGTAGGATCAAGAAATAAGCAGCGTCCATTACCTACCCCGGGCCTTCGGGGCGCCCTGGAAACGTGTACGAGTCTAAATTCCGGGAAACAGCTCTGGCCTCAGCGTCAACCAAAGAGGCCAGACTATAATGTGGCCACGAGTTAAAATATATATATATATATATATATATATATATATATATATATATATATATATATATATATCCCTCAGTTCTACCGGTGTCATATAGTCGGATTACTGAGACAAAGCCATACCAAAATAACATATAAAAAAGTCTCTAAATACCACCAATACTCTATTATCTATCTCTCTCTCTCTCTATCTATCTATCTATCTATCTATCTATCTATCTATCTATCTATCAATCTCAACGTTTTAACCCAGTTTACTTGGCTGGTTGACACATCCCTCTCCCTCTAGGGGAGGCCACGATGGCAGGTAGAGCAGCTCTTGTGGTGTCTGTCGTCCACTGCTATGCAAATTGCTATGCTAACCAGAACCCCTCTCTACCACCTGTGTTGAGGACAGAGAAATCTTTTCCTGTTGTTTTTCTCCTTACCATATCCTCTTCCAGCAGCGTCCTCTTTCGTTCTGACAAAACGTTTACGGGACCAGAAAATTTTTTTTACCCTAACCTTCCCTTCCCTGATGCGCGCATGCACCGCCCACTTAAAGGCAATCGCAACGCTGGCAGGGGAGCGCGAGACGAAGACTAAGGAAAAAGAAAGAAAGAATAAAAAGAGAAACGTTCTTCTTCTTCTTCTTCTTAAAACCCATCACTTCTCTAGATCCAAATCCTACACTAACACGCTACTGTGAACTGGTGGTGGGGAAGAGAGAGAAAAAAATTTAATCGATCGACGACCTCCAAAATGATGGGGTAATTATGGTCGTATGACAACATTAACACACAAGAGGCCTGCCTAACTTTCACACTTGAGTACTGGCGTTGCACAGAAACTACCAACCCACCATTGGATGTTTGAGGACGGCTCGTCCATCGTCTGGGGCTGCCATGACAAACGAGAGTAAACCAGGGCAACACCACAGTCCCCCCGAGGCGTACGTACTGAGTCGAGGGCTAACTTTTGGGATCTAACTCACTCTGGCCCGTTGACCTTAGTCTGCCCTGGGCTTTTTCAAGTCCCGTTCAGTCACTTAAATTGTACTTCAATCTTAGCACGAAAATAGATAAATGATCATATAATATTTTCAAATGACATTAATCACTTAAATTGTACTTAAATCTTAGTACGAAAAGAGATAAACATTCTAATATTTTCACATGACATTAATCACTTAAATTGTACTTCAATCTTAGCACGAAAACAGATATACATTCATATAATATTTTCAAATGATGGCATTAATCATTTAATTCATGCTTCAATCTAGAGACGAAAACAGATAAACATTCATATAACCTAACCATACAGATACGGTAAATCGAGATGCATTCTTAGTACGAATTTGAGTTCATGCTTCAACACGGAGAGAATCTTTTTCGTTTTTCTTCTTTTTTAAAAACCACAGAAAATATAATTCTTCAACCATGACAGACAGAAGTTCACGAGGCTGTGAACAACAATGACGACAAGAAGAGGAAGAACAAGGAACTACACCAACATGAACCAGGCAACCTACAAGAGTTTTTACTTATAGTGACCGTGTCTATCAGGCGGACGATCAGCACAATCACTTCACGTCATTAAGGAAGGAGGGCGGGGCGGGGCGGGGCGGGGCGGGGCGGGGCGGGGCGGGGCGGGGCGGGGCGGGGTGGGGTGGGGCGGGGCGGGGTGGGGGGTGGGGGTGGGTGGGATGTCGTGGTGTTGCTTCAACATGAGCAAAACTAAACAACATAACCAATAAGTAAATCATAATTTACTTATTGGTTATTTTGTCCATTTCTATAATTATGTCTATTAATTATAATTTACAAGAATGTTGTAAAAGGAAAAGATAATAAGAGGCGTGTTTAACAAGACAAAATCATATCAGGCATGTGAGTATGTACATATGTGTACATTGAGATGTATAGGTATGTATATTTGCGTGTGTGGACGTGTATGGGGGTGGGTTGGGCCATTTCTTTCGTCTGTTTCCTTGCGCTACCTCGCAAACGCGGGAGACAGCGACAAAGCAAAATAAATAAATATATATATATATATATATATATATATATATATATATATATATATATGTGTGTGTACAGAATGGAAAAAGGTGAGAACAATGGAAGTAAGGGGAGTGGGGGAGGAATGGGATGTATTTAGGGAATCAGTGATGGATTGCGCAAAAGATGCTTGTGGCATGAGAAGAGTGGGAGGTGGGCTGTTTAGAAAGGGTAGTGAGTGGTGGGATGAAGAAGTAAGAGTATTAGTGAAAGAGAAGAGAGAGGCATTTGGACGATTTTTGCAGGGAAAAAATGCAATTGAGTGGGAGAAGTATAAAAGAAAGAGACAGGAGGTCAAGAGAAAGGTGCAAGAGGTGAAAAAAAGGGCAAATGAGAGTTGGGGTGAGAGACTATCAGTAAATTTTAGGGAGAATAAAAAGATGTTCTGGAAGGAGGTAAATAGGGTGCGTAAGACAAGGGAGCAAATGGGAACTTCAGTGAAGGGCGTAAATGGGGAGGTGATAACAAGTAGTGGTGATGTGAGAAGGAGATGGAATGAGTATTTTGAAGGTTTGTTGAATGTGTCTGATGACAGAGTGGCAGATATAGGGTGTTTTGGTCGAGGTGGTGTGCAAAGTGAGAGGGTTAGGGAAAATGATTTGGTAAACAGAGAAGAGGTAGTAAAAGCTTTGCGGAAGATGAAAGCCGGCAAGGCAGCAGGTTTGGATGGTATTGCAGTGGAATTTATTAAAAAAGGGGGTGACTGTATTGTTGACTGGTTGGTAAGGTTATTTAATGTATGTATGACTCATGGTGAGGTGCCTGAGGATTGGCGGAATGCGTGCATAGTGCCATTGTACAAAGGCAAAGGGGATAAGAGTGAGTGCTCAAATTACAGAGGTATAAGTTTGTTGAGTATTCCTGGTAAATTATATGGGAGGGTATTGATTGAGAGGGTGAAGGCATGTACAGAGCATCAGATTGGGGAAGAGCAGTGCGGTTTCAGAAGTGGTAGAGGATGTGTGGATCAGGTGTTTGCTTTGAAGAATGTATGTGAGAAATACTTAGAAAAGCAAATGGATTTGTATGTAGCATTTATGGATCTGGAGAAGGCATATGATAGAGTTGATAGAGATGCTCTGTGGAAGGTATTAAGAATATATGGTGTGGGAGGCAAGTTGTTAGAAGCAGTGAAAAGTTTTTATCGAGGATGTAAGGCATGTGTACGTGTAGGAAGAGAGGAAAGTGATTGGTTCTCAGTGAATGTAGGTTTGCGGCAGGGGTGTGTGATGTCTCCATGGTTGTTTAATTTGTTTATGGATGGGGTTGTTAGGGAGGTAAATGCAAGAGTTTTGGAAAGAGGGGCAAGTATGAAGTCTGTTGGGGATGAGAGAGCTTGGGAAGTGAGTCAGTTGTTGTTCGCTGATGATACAGCGCTGGTGGCTGATTCATGTGAGAAACTGCAGAAGCTGGTGACTGAGTTTGGTAAAGTGTGTGGAAGAAGAAAGTTAAGAGTAAATGTGAATAAGAGCAAGGTTATTAGGTACAGTAGGGTTGAGGGTCAAGTCAATTGGGAGGTGAGTTTGAATGGAGAAAAACTGGAGGAAGTGAGGTGTTTTAGATATCTGGGAGTGGATCTGTCAGCGGATGGAACCATGGAAGCGGAAGTGGATCATAGGGTGGGGGAGGGGGCGAAAATTTTGGGAGCCTTGAAAAATGTGTGGAAGTCGAGAACAGTATCTCGGAAAGCAAAAATGGGTATGTTTGAAGGAATAGTGGTTCCAACAATGTTGTATGGTTGCGAGGCGTGGGCTATGGATAGAGTTGTGCGCAGGAGGATGGATGTGCTGGAAATGAGATGTTTGAGGACAATGTGTGGTGTGAGGTGGTTTGATCGAGTAAGTAACGTAAGGGTAAGAGAGATGTGTGGAAATAAAAAGAGCGTGGTTGAGAGAGCAGAAGAGGGTGTTTTGAAATGGTTTGGTCACATGGAGAGAATGAGTGAGGAAAGATTGACCAAGAGGATATATGTGTCGGAGGTGGAGGGAACGAGGAGAAGAGGGAGACCAAATTGGAGGTGGAAAGATGGAGTGAAAAAGATTTTGTGTGATCGGGGCCTGAACATGCAGGAGGGTGTAAGGAGGGCAAGGAATAGAGTGAATTGGAGCGATGTGGTATACAGGGGTTGACGTGCTGTCAGTGGAGTGAATCAGGGCATGTGAAGCGTCTGGGGTAAACCATGGAAAGGTGTGTAGGTATGTATATTTGCGTGTGTGGACGTGTGTATGTACATGTGTATGGGGGGGGGGGTTGGGCCATTTCTTTCGTCTGTTTCCTTGCGCTACCTCGCAAACGCGGGAGACAGCGACAAAGTATAAAAAAAAAAAAAAAAAAAAAAAAAAAAAAATATATATATATATATATATATTATATATATATATATATTATATATATATATATATATATATATATATATATATATATATATATATATACTGCTCATGCACTTAGCACACAAAGCGATGCCTACGGAGAAAGAAATCTGTCTCTAACGATGGAGAACGAACGAGTGGGCCAAAAGCTGGAAATATATATATATATATACCCAGCAGTTGAACGGGAACTGCCGAAAACAGCGCCGGAGATGCAATTAATTTCCAATTGTTCTAGTGAATGAAGGCTGCATGGGTTTGTACTTTCATTAGGCTTTTTCAATTTGCATCAAAATGAGTCCCTCAATACTGTGGGACAGTGTGGCTGGAGGAAACCTAAATGAAATGCATTACTTAGAATACCAGAAAAGCTAATTAATAACGCCGGAGAATAAAAAAAAAAAGGTTACAAGCTATTTTACATTAAAACGGTCTGGAGTCTACACAATTAAGCCGTCCTAATTAATTTCCGAAAAAAATATACATATATATATAAAAAAAAGAAAGGACTCATCATAGCACACACACACACACACACACACACACACACACACACACACACTACAAGAGAAGCGTGTCACTTTAAATGTATCAATTAACTCACTTTCAAGGTTAGATTTATTGCTAGTACTATATCCTATAAGATATAGTCTCTTCCCCATTGCAGTACTATATTATGTATATTCTCTTCCGCATGCCGAAAGGCGACGGGGGGTCGAACCCCCTTATAATAACCTAATTCAACTAATCCAAGTCCACACGACGCGTCATCATAATCTAAATAAAAACATTTAATATAAAAAACATCTCATTTGTCGTTATGATATCATGTACGCAGCTACGATTCACTATGGTCACCACCTTGGCCCAGCCAACCAAGTCTCGTCTCGTTATTTCCCCCCTTACCCCTACGCCACACCAGCCCGCAACTTACGCTATTTTTGCCAGCTTTAAGAACAACATACTCGTGTGTGTGTGTGTGTGTGTGTGTGTAAACTGATACAACAAGGCGCTGGTATGTGTGTGTGTGTGTGCGCGCGCAAGCAAACAAGTGCGCGTGTTGGTTTGAACGTTAAGTCTTTATTTCCATATTGTACTCCCGTCTTTTCTCGTCCAGCCTCTACCACCGTCGTTTTCTTTCTTTTTTAAATCTTCCTCTAATCCCGTATTACTGGAGCATCAATGGAGAGGGGGAGGGAGGGGGGGACTGATAAAAGGGGGTGTGAGGGGGGGAACTATGGTGGAGAGAGTAGGGGGTGGTGTCTCGGGTGTGGGGGGGAGGTGAGGTGTTGCCTCTATGTATAGTCCAGTAGTCCCAGCCAAACAAAAGCCAAGAAAGGGAGAAAAAAAATGTTGGCAACTTCTCCAACCACACCACCGAATATGCTCAGTGAAGGAAGGGTCGGGGTGTTTGCCCTTTTCACTGTCACAGTTTTAAGACCAGCCTAGCGCACCCACAGAGCATTACTTCCATCCTATCTATCTCCGAGTTAAAGTGATGCCTATGCGTGTTCACACGGTCTATCTATCTCGGAATTAAGATGATGCCTATGCGTGTTCATATGGTTTATCTATCTCGGAATTAAGATGATGCCTATGCGTGTTCATATGGTCTATCTATCTCGGAGTTAAGATGATGCCTATGCGTGTTCATATGGTCTATCTATCTATCTGTTAAGCTCATGCCTATGCGTGTTCATATGGTCTATCTATCTATCTGTTAAGCTCATGCCTATGCGTGTTCATATGGACTTACGCATTAATGACTTCCCTAAGATAATCTTTCGTTAAGCTAGGCTCTCACTCACGGCGTCTCTAAGTTGGACTGAGAACTGACACAAAAAGTCATATCTAAAAAAAAGAAAAAAAAAAGGCAGGGGTGGGTCAGGTAAAGCAGAGGTTTACAATATTCTTCGTCGACGTTCGTTTCAATCATGCAAAAACGCCAATAAGCGCATTTAAAATACCGTTATTCACACGTTTCTGCTACCTTACGTAAATCTAAATTAACCTACTTTCAAATCAAGACAGACGACCATCAAACACACACACACACACACAAAAAATAATAATAATCACGAGACTGTGTGTGTGTGTGTGTGTGTGTGTGTGTGTGTGTGTGTGTGTGTTTTAAACTAGCAAAGAAGTTCTGTCTTAAAGACACACAACACAAGAGGATCTTGTGGCGAAATTGATACCTTATACTGGTCCGGATTCGTGTCTATTCCCACAGTTTGGCTCGTGTCCCAACCGACCTCTGCTTACTCGCTCCCTGCAACATGATACATCCCCTCCCCAACCCCTCAACCATCCCCCTCCCTTCCCACTCACCCATTTTATTGTTTATATTGATGTGCGCGCAACAGTTCTTGACCCACTTTCTGAAACAATGAAGTTGGTACATTCTGGTGTCATCTTTCAGATAAATCTGATTCTCATGCAATCTAGTTTCTCTCTCTCTCTTTTTTTAAATTAACTCTACCATAACACTGAGAGGAATCAATATCACACGTATAAAAAATAACTAATAATAATAATAACAATAATAATAATAATAATAATAATAATAATAATAATAATAACAATAATAATAATAATAATAATAATAACAATAATAATAATAATAATAATGATAACAATAATAATAATAATAATAATAATAATAATAATAATAATAATAATAATTATAATAATAATAATAATAATAATAAATAATAATACAAAAATCTATTCATATGACATTTGAAAGGCACAAGCACCACATATGCGACTAAGCAAGTGCTGAGAGAGAGAGAGAGAGAGAGAGAGAGAGAGAGAGAGAGAGAGAGAGAGAGAGAGAGAGAGAGAGAGAGCAAGCAAATGATACTACAGCAAGCGCAAGCAGAACATACCATACTTCTTTCATAATCGCCTTGAGGTTAACTGTAAATGTTTTCAATGTCGCAGCGGTAGATACAATGATTTCTCAACATGGAATATCGCTTTTACACAATGTTTGTTGACACTGGCATACGAGCACACCGGGAAATTTCACAATTATTCGGCAACACTATCACAAACAAATCAATGACATTCTAAAATCTTTAATCTTTTTTTCTAATCTTTAATGTTACGTAGTATCAGAAGCGCGCGTACCGTACACAAAGAACATGAATTACGCAATCGAGGCAGTGTTTAGCTTTACCCCCATTATATGTACGCAAGTGGGTTGTGTGTGTGGGGGTGTTATAATGCATTTATTAAGTGAAGCCAAAATCACGTTGATATTTACGACCGTTCGCTTAACTGGCCGGGGGGAAAAAGGCTAAGATGCTATTCTACCCAACGTACGTACATCAAACAATGGTTTGGTCTTGCAATGCCTACCTCAAACCTACCCTCTACCCTCCACCCACACACCCATCCACCTACACCTCAATCTGAGGCGAGGTGGCAACTGTAGCACCACTGTACACCAAGCCACTGATGATGATGGTGGGGTGGCTGGCGGGTGGTGGCTGGTGGCGGCTCCTCCTGCCTCCCTCCTTCCCTCACTGCGGCGCGCCACGGCGATCATCGTACATCGTGTGTGACTAGCTTGGGTACACAAGCGAGAGAACCAACCCAACCCCCTTTTTTTTTTCCTTTCTTTTCTTTGTTTCTTTTTTTTTCCTGGATGGTACCGATAGGCTGGTTCGTTCTGTCCTGTTCGTCGTGCAATCCAATTACGGAACTGAATAGTCTCGGCAATGAATGTTTGATACTAATTTTTTTTCTCTCTCTTTTTCCCCTGTTTGTGTAAATGAAGCAGGCCTTTTTTCATCGGGATTACTACACACACACACACACACACACACGCACGCACGCACTTCAAGGGATCTCACTACAATTTCCAATGGGCGCATCGTGCATTGTGCCTACCGTGTTGTCCCGCTTCAATCAAATCAAGACCCACATCGGTCATTTTGAACGCGCCCCTTCCCCTTGCCCCCTGCCCGAGTAAGAAGAACTCAGAGCAAATCAGCACGCGTTTTAATCATCAGTACACCGATGATATTCCGGGGAAGAAGGCAAGTAATAATGTGTGGGGGGGGAAATGTAATATATATATATACGCAGATGATTATTTTGCGTCTCGCGCTTGAGAGCGTGAGAAGCCGAGCCTATCCCGGTCAAGATATATGGGTCACCGATAACCTCGCTCTCCCTAACGCTGGTTAGGTTAGATAAGGATGGATGATTCTATACACACACACACACACACACACACACACACACACACACACACATATATATATATATATATATATATATATATATATATATATATATACATATATATTTATTATTCTATATTTATATTTATTTTGCTTTGTCGCTGTCTCCCGCGTTTGCGAGGTAGCCCTAGGAAACAGACGAAAGAAATAGCCCAACCCACCCCCATACACATGTATATACATACACGTCCACACACGCAAATATACATACCTATACATCTCAATGTACACGTATATATACACACACAGACACATACATATGTACCCATGCACACAATTCACACTGTCTGCCTTTATTCATTGCCATCGCCACCTCGCCACAAATGGAATACCATCCCCTCCCCCCTCATGTGTGCGAGGTAGCGCTAGGAAAAGAAAACAAAGGCCCCATTCGTTCACACTCAGTCTCTAGCTGTCATGCAATAATGCCCGAACCCACAGCTCCCTTTCCACATCCTGGCCCCACACAACTTTCCATGGTTTACCCCAGACGCTTCACATGCCCTGATTCAATCCACTGACAGCACGTCAACCCCGGTATACCGCATCGATCCAATTCACTCTATTCCTTGCCCGCCTTTCACCCTCCTGCATGTTCAGGCCCCGATCACTCAAAATCTTTTTCACTCCATCTTTCCACCTCCAATTTGGTCTCCCACTTCTCCTCGTTCCCTCCACCTCCGACACATATATCCTCTTGGTCAATCTTTCCTCACTCATTCTCTCCATGTACCCAAACCATTTCAAAACACCCTCTTCTGCTCTCTCAACCACGCTCTTTTTATTTCCACACATCTCTCTTACCCTTACATTACTTACTCGATCAAACCACCTCACACCACACATTGTCCTCAAACATCTCATTTCCAGCACATCCACCCTCCTGGGCACAAATCTATCCATAGCCCACGCCTCGCAACCATACAACATTGTTGGAACCACTATTCCTTCAAACATACCCATTTTTGCTTTCCGAGATAATGTTCTTGACTTCCACACATTCTTCAAGGCTCCCAGGATTTTCTCCCCCTCCCCCACCCTATGATTCACTTCCGCTTCCATGGTTCCATCCGCTGCCAGATCCACTCCCAGATATCTAAAACACTTTACTTCCTCCAGTTTTTCTCCATTCAAACTTACCTCCCAACTGACTTGACCCTCAACCCTACTGTACCTAATAACCTTGCTCTTATTCACATTTACTCTTAACTTTCTTCTTTCACACACTTTACCAAACTCAGTCACCAGCTTCTGCAGTTTCTCACATGAATCAGCCACCAGCGCTGTATCATGAGTCCACGGGGAAATGAAACACGCACGATAAGTTCCCAAGTGCACTTTCGTGTAATAATCGCATCACTGGGGGTGATAAAAGAAAGAAATGTCATATATATATATATATATATATATACATATATATACATATATATATATATATATATATATATATATATATATATATATATACATATATATATATATATATATATATATATATATATATATATATATATATATATATATATATATATGAGAAATCGCCTAGCATGCTTACCTTGGTGATCACGGAAGCATGTACTATTTTTCTCGCCGGTTTTATACACCATTGCTTCATTCTTGCCACAAATATATACATAGAAAAAAAAATGTTCCTTAATATAATGAAAAAAAAAGAATCGTCAAACTAATATCTCACAAACAGCATTTAAAAAGAAAAAAAAAAACACCAGATACTAATTGAAATGCGACTTCTGGTCTTGGAAACTTTTCCACACATCATCAGATCCTAAAGTCTAGCGTCACACAACTCAGCCAGCCAGCCAAGTCCCTCCTTAGTGACAAGGTCATCCAATCAAATGACACGAAAATAACACATCACGATCGCTCAAGGCGAAACCTACAGAGAACTTTCCAGAATAGAAACAAAAAAAAAAAAAAAAAAATTCAAACTTAACTGAAAACCTTTTAAAACTATTATTGAACAGCTATCAAGCCACAGCGAAATCGGTTATCCGCATTTGTGCACATCAATATAAATAACACGATTGATTATTCCCTCCCCCCCCCCATTAGACTTACGTAAAAAAAAACCTCATGAAATATGGTCAAAGAACTCCACTCGAGAGTGAACGTCATAAACCAGGCCTTTTTAACGTCATTACAACATAATGGGTGCACGTCTGACCCGTTTTTTATGCTCTTGGGTACATTAATTACGTTTATGGTCTTAATATATATCCCCGGCCTCATACGCCGCCTTTTCCATTAACAGAAGAATAACGAAATAAATCATTTTGTAAGTATTTATTTATTTTGCTTTGTCGCTGTCTCCCGCGTTAGCGAGGTGGCGCAAGGAAACAGACGAAAGAGATGGCCCAACCCACCCCCATACACATGTATATACATACACGTCCACACACGCAAATATACATACCTATACATCTCAATGTACACGTATATATATACACACAGACATTTTGTAAGTACGAGTATAAAATATCCTCCGCTAAATAATAGTACTAAAAAAAAAAGAAATTAAAAATTCTTGAACATTCTTGTACAGCTAAAACCACCAACTTTTCACATTACGGAAACAACGGAAAACACAAAGAATTTTTAACATATATTTATTCAGTTCTTTCGTTTTCTTTGAAACCCTGTGACCTTAATAAACATGATATGACTTCAACAGTGTGAAGCAGCAAGTGGCTATTTAAATTCTCCAAGTTCAGCTGATATAAGTCGTTTTTTAAAGAAAAAAAAGAAGAAAAAATCGATTACAAACCTTGGCATATGCACTTCATTTCCCACGTATCCACACATCCAACCAACTATACACGAGAGGAGGCGAGCTAATGGAGAGAGTGTAGGGGTTTCCTGAAAGGCGAAACTGATGACTACAATCACGATTTCGACGAAGTGGTTAAAATTTTTGTGTTCTAGGACGACCACAGTAGTATTAAAAAGAAAAAAAAAAATAGGGACATCATTTGATGTGAATAAGAGCAAGGTTATTAGGTACAGTAGGGGTGAGGGTCAAGTCAATTGGGAGGTGAGTTTGAATGGAGAAAAACTGGAGGAAGTGAAGTGTTTTAGATATCTGGGAGTGGATCTGTCAGCGGATGGAACCATGGAAGCGGAAGTGGATCATAGGGTGGGGGAGGGGGCGAAAATTTTGGGAGCCTTGAAAAATGTGTGGAAGTCGAGAACATTATCTCGGAAAGCAAAAATGGGTATGTTTGAGGGAATAGTGGTTCCAACAATGTTGTATGGTTGCGAGGCGTGGGCTATGGATAGAGATGTGCGCAGGAGGATGGATGTGCTGGAAATGAGATGTTTGAGGACAATGTGTGGTGTGAGGTGGTTTGATCGAGTAAGTAACGTAAGGGTAAGAGAGAGGTGTGGAAATAAAAAGAGCGTGGTTGAGAGAGCAGAAGAGGGTGTTTTGAAATGGTTTGGGCACATGGAGAGAATGAGTGAGGAGAGATTGACCAAGAGGATATATGTGTCGGAGGTGGAGGGAACGAGGAGAAGAGGGAGACCAAATTGGAGGTGGAAAGATGGAGTGAAAAAGATTTTGTGTGATCGGGGCCTGAACATGCAGGAGGGTGAAAGGAGGGCAAGAATAGAGTGAATTGGAGTCATGTGGTATACAGGGGTTGACGTGCTGTCAGTGGATTGAAGCAAGGCATGTGAAGCGTCTGGGGTAAACCATGGAAAGCTGTGTAGGTGTGTATATTTGCGTGTGTGGACGTGTGTATGTACATGTGTATGGGGGGGGGGGTTGGGCCATTTCTTTCGTCTGTTTCCTTGCGCTACCTCGCAAACGCGGGAGACAGCGACAAAGTATAAAAAAAAAAAAAAAAAAAAAAAATATATATATATATATATATATATATATATATATATATATATATATATATATATATATATATCCCCCTGGGGATAGGGGAGAAAGAATACTTCCCACGTATTCCCTGCGTGTCGTAGAAGGCGACTAAAAGGGAAGGGAGCGGGGGGCTGGAAATCCTCCCCTCTCGTTTTTTTTTTTTTTTTTTTTAATTTTCCAAAAGAAGGAACAGAGAAGAGGGCCAGGTGAGGATATTCCCTCAAAGGCCCAGTCCTCTGTTCTTAACGCTACCTCGCTGTCGCGGGAAATAGCGAATAGTATGAAAAAAAAAAAAAAAAAAAAAAAAAAAAAAAAAAATATATATATATATATATATATATATATATATATATATATATATATATATATATATATATATATATATATATAATGTGCATTTGATATCTGATGTCAAGTATATACCACCAAAACACGAGAATCGAACCTTTGTTCTATTGTTGGGGTTTACAGTAAAAGGTTTACATGTTTACAGACAAACACGAGAGAGAGAGAGAGAGAGAGAGAGAGAGAGAGAGAGAGAGAGAGAGAGAGAGAGAGAGAGAGACCTACCAGCCATGCAACAAGGGCGAGGAACCTAACTAATTTCGTCAGGGCAGTAGAGCCTGGCTGTTTGAAGCAGAATGAGTTACATGTGTTCTGCACTGGGGTGGTTTTAAAGTGTTCCCCCTTTTCAGTCATTAAATCGTATGGCCTCGCGAGACAGTCTGTATCGAAAATTCGATACCAGATATAAAAACGTGCTGTAATTAACACCCAATGTGTGATCTAATCTTGGATATGCAAGGAATCGGATCTTAAGATTCGATGAAATACTGAAACGGAGAGAAATGAATGGGTTTGTCTGACAGTCGTAATTAGGGAAATGAATTGTGTGTGTATGTAGCATAACACGAAGTACGTCTTCTAATGAACTGTCTATGAATGTAGCATAACACTAAGTACGTCTTCTAAAGGTATTTTGGCGGAAATGCAAAGAAATAGGCAGAGCGCCCCTAGGAGACACTGAGCTCCGGTTAGGTAGCGTGTCCGTGTGGGTTAAGTTCCGTTAGGCTTAAGGGCGTGGACTATAGGCTAGGCGTCAACCCGTTGTTAGGTTTAGCAAGCAAGTGTGCGCACTTTACACCGTCGAAAAGATAAGCTTAGCCTAGGATAACAACGAGTACTACTTAAGCTGTACGGGTAGTGTTGCATCACAAAGCTATGTTACGCTCACGCTGTGCGCTACATTACAAAGCTATGTTACGTTGACGCTGTACGCTACAGCACAAAGCTATGTTAAGTTGACGCTGTACGCTACATCAGAAAGCTATGTTACGTTCACGCAGTACGCTACATCAGAAAGCTATGTTACGCTCACGCTGTAAGCTACATCACAAAGCTATGTTACGTTGACGCTGTACGCTACATCAGAAAGCTATGTTACGCTGACGCTGTACGCTACATCAGAAAGCTATGTTACGCTTACGCTGTACGCTACAACAGAAAGCTATGTTACGTTCACGCAGAACGCTACATTAGAAAGCTATGTTACGCTCACGCTGTACGCTACATCAGAAAGCTATGTTACGCTTACGCTGTACGCTACAACAGAAAGCTATGTTACGTTCACGCAGAACGCTACATTAGAAAGCTATGTTACGCTCACGCTGTACGCTACATCAGAAAGCTATGTTACGCTCACGCTGTACGCTACATCAGAAAGCTATGTTACGTTCACGCTGTACGCCACAACGTCTCTGTTGCTCATATATACACACAGAACAACTTCGGTAGAATCTGCTGCTGCTAAAACGTAAATCGCACATCAGAATTAGTTTCACGTACACGACGCGAACACATCCAGCAGCGGGAGTATTACGACTAATATTTTGCCTAGGAGTAAAAAAAAAAAAAAAAAAAAAAAAAATATATATATATATATATATATATATATATATATATATATATATATACAGAAGTATTCTTGATATCACACTGGATGGAAACCTGTATAACAACCGACGTGTGCCCTCCCACCCACCTCCTCCCCACAACTAGGCTATCAAACCTGGTCTGCTGGTGGTGCAATACTTCTCGAGATTAATGTAAGCCTTTATTGCTATGGCTATGGAAAAAAAATATTTTTTTTGGGGGGGGAGGAAGAATTGGCCTGTGGTTTATCAAAATAAGTTTATGACTGCTTCAGTTCGCTGGGTGGGCAATTGAGCCTACATATGTATATATGTCTGTGTCTACTCAATTCACGAGTTGAACAGATTAAATATATATATATATATATATATATATATATATATATATATATATATATATTATCCCTGGGGATAGGGGAGAAAGAATACTTCCCACGTATTCCCTGCGTGTCGTAGAAGGCGACTAAAAGGAGAGGGAGCGTGGTGCTGGAAATCCTCCCCTCTCTTTTTTTTTTTTTCTAATTTTCCAAAAGAAGGAACAGAGAAGGGGGCCAGGTGAGGATATTCCCTCAGAGGCCCAGTCCTCTGTTCTTAACGCTACCTCGCTAATGCGGGAAATGGCGAATAGTTTGAAAGAAAAGAAATATATATATATATATATATATATATATATATATATATATATATATATATATATATATATATATACATATATATATATATATATATATATATATATATATATATATATATATATATATATATATATATATATATATTAACGATGGGCTTCATTCCCCCCAACACCCAAATCCTCGTTTAAATGGGGATTTATGAAGGCTACTTCGATGAGCCTGACATGATATGGAATAATGTAGTTTTGCAAAAATGCTGGATCAACAACCACGTTGGCACAAAAACCTGACTGGTCTCCAATTTACCATCACAATCCATTTCTTTTTCTGCTTCCTCAACCCCATATATATATATATATATATATATATATATATATATATATATATATATATATATATATATATATATATATATATATATATATATATTCCTATGAGTCCACGGGGAAAATGAAACACGAAAAGTTCCCAAGTGCACTTTCGTGTAATAATCACATCATCGTTTTTTTTTTTAAATTTTCCAAAAGAAGGAACAGAGGGGGCAGGTGAGGATATTCAAAAACAGGCCCAGTCCTCTGTTCCTAACGCTACCTCGCTAACGCGGGAAATGGCGAATAGTTTAAAAGAAAAGAAAAAGAAAATATATATATATATATATATATATATATATATATATATATATATATATATATATATATATATATATATATATATATATACATATATATATATAATATATATATATATATATATATATATATATATATATATATATATATATATATATATATATATATATATATATATAAAGTTGGCGAAACAGAATTGTACTGCTCGGCACTTCCTACCCAAGGCAAAACACGGAGAAGGCAGTACACTCTACCCACCAAAAATCCAACGCTCGCCACGCTCAACTTAATATGACGAATGAGGCCGGTGAAGAAATTTGACGAAATCAAACGAATCCCAAGAAATTCGCCGACTTCGAATCATGGAGCAACCCTAACTGCTCAGTCTCTGAGGGGAGGGGCTTTTCCAACCGCCAACATTTCAGCATGGAAGGCTCGCTGCTCACCACCACCACTTACACCCCCTCAACAGGGTGTTGGTTCTGGGGGCGCCCCGACACCTACACTCGAAGGACCTGATACAGCTCTGTTCTGGAAGGTTCTAACCCCCATTCGCTAGGCTTGGGGAGGGCTTCTTTCCCTACCACTTACGTTTCTAAAACTTTTCACAACCCCCTCATCAACAGGTCAGGTTCATATTAGCTCGATCGGCTTCCACGGTTACTCTATCCTCACAGAAAAAAGGATTCAAGAGTATCCACAAGCCATTGAGATCGGCTTCAGCGTCGCTTCTAACCCAATTATACGGTTTAGGAGTCTGTCTACTTACTCAACTCGGTTTTAAGAATCATACCTACCCTAATATGCAGTCCCGTAGCCTCTTCTACCTCCCCCCACAACACATCCCGTTTTCAGTCCCTTCTACTCAGATATTTTAATTTCTTAAGTGTTGCACACCCATACTTCGAGTTCAAGGGGTTCTCTTCTGCTTCTAAGTGCTTGCGTTTCAGACAAATTGCGCGTTGCTCCTCCAATCACTCAGGAAAGCCTCCATATCCTAAGCTTATGAGGTACGCTCTTGCAACATACCAGTCCAGGAGGAGGAGGAGGAGGAGGAGGCAACATACCAGTCCAGGAGGAGGAGGAGGAGGAGGCAACATACCAGTCCAGGAGGAGGAGGAGGAGGAGGCAACATACCAGTCCAGGAGGAGGAGGAGGAGCTTTTAAGTTCTCCAATGAACAGTGTATAGATTTTTCTATTAACCTGCAAGCGTTGTACTGAGCACCCATGAACCTTACATGTAGGCAGCGTTTACGTCACTTATATATATATATATATATATATATATATATGTGACATTCATTATGTGACATTCATTTTTTCATTCATTTCAAGCTAAAAGTTTGTTTTCTAAATTGTTTCTTACGTTTTTCATATGTATATATATGTATGTGTGTGTGTGTATGTGCGTATGTGTGTGTGTGTGTGTGTGTGTGTATATGTATATATATATGTATATTATCCCTGGGGATAGGGGTGAAAGAATACTTCCCACGTATTCCTCGCGTGTCGTAGAAAGCGACTAGAGGGGACGGGAGCGGGGGGCCGGAAATCCTCCCCTCCTTGTATTAACTTTCTAAAATGGGAAACAGAAGAAGGAGTCACGCGGGGAGTGATCATCCTCCTCGAAGGCTCAGAGTGGGGTGCCTAAATGTGTGTGGATGTAACCAAGATGTGAAAAAAGGAGAGATAGGTAGTATGTTTGAGGAAAGGAACCTGGATGTTTTGGCTCTGAGTGAAACGAAGCTCAAGGGTAAAGGGGAAGAGTGGTTTGGAAATGTCTGGGGAGTGAAGTCAGGGGTTAGTGAGAGGACAAGAGCAAGGGAAGGAGTAGCAATACTCCTGAAACAGGAGTTGTGGGAGTATGTGATAGAATGTAAGAAAGTAAATTCTCGATTAATATGGGTAAAATTGAAAGTTGATGGAGAGAGGTGGGTGATTATTGGTGCATATGCACCTGGGCATGAGAAGAAAGATCATGAGAGGCAAGTGTTTTGGGAGCAGCTGAATGAGTGTGTTAGCGGTTTTGATGCACGAGACCGGGTTATAGTGATGGGTGATTTGAATGCAAAGGTGAGTAATGTGGCAGTTGAGGGAATAATTGGTATGCATGGGGTGTTCAGTGTTGTAAATGGAAATGGTGAAGAGCTTGTAGATTTATGTGCTGAAAAAGGACTGATGATTGGGAATACCTGGTTTAAAAAGCGAGATATACATAAGTATACTTATGTAAGCAGGAGAGATGGCCAGAGAGCGTTATTGGATTACGTGTTAATTGACAGGCGTGCGAAAGAGAGACTTTTGGATGTTAATGTGCTGAGAGGTGCAACTGGAGGGATGTCTGATCATTATCTTGTGGAGGCTAAGGTGAAGATTAGTATGGGTTTTCAGAAAAGAGGAGTGAATGTTGGGGTGAAGAAGGTGGTGAGAGTAAGTGAGCTTGGGAAGGAGACCTGTGTGGGGAAGTACCAGGAGAGACTGTGTACAGAATGGAAAAAGGTGAGAACAATGGAAGTAAGGGGAGTGGGGGAGGAATGGGATGTATTTAGGGAATCAGTGATGGATTGCGCAAAAGATGCTTGTAGCATGAGAAGAGTGGGAGGTGGGCTGTTTAGAAAGGGTAGTGAGTGGTGGGATGAAGAAGTAAGAGTATTAGTGAAAGAGAAGAGAGAGGCATTTGGACGATTTTTGCAGGGAAAAAATGCAATTGAGTGGGAGAAGTATAAAAGAAAGAGACAGGAGGTCAAGAGAAAGGTGCAAGAGGTGAAAAAAAGGGCAAATGAGAGTTGGGGTGAGAGACTATCAGTAAATTTTAGGGAGAATAAAAAGATGTTCTGGAAGGAGGTAAATAGGGTGCGTAAGACAAGGGAGCAAATGGGAACTTCAGTGAAGGGCGTAAATGGGGAGGTGATAACAAGTAGTGGTGATGTGAGAAGGAGATGGAATGAGTATTTTGAAGGTTTGTTGAATGTGTCTGATGACAGAGTGGCAGATATAGGGTGTTTTGGTCGAGGTGGTGTGCAAAGTGAGAGGGTTAGGGAAAATGATTTGGTAAACAGAGAAGAGGTAGTAAAAGCTTTGCGGAAGATGAAAGCCGGCAAGGCAGCAGGTTTGGATGGTATTGCAGTGGAATTTATTAAAAAAGGGGGTGACTGTATTGTTGACTGGTTGGTAAGGTTATTTAATGTATGTATGACTCATGGTGAGGTGCCTGAGGATTGGCGGAATGCGTGCATAGTGCCATTGTACAAAGGCAAAGGGGATAAGAGTGAGTGCTCAAATTACAGAGGTATAAGTTTGTTGAGTATTCCTGGTAAACTATATGGGAGGGTATTGATTGAGAGGGTGAAGGCATGTACAGAGCATCAGATTGGGGAAGAGCAGTGCGGTTTCAGAAGTGGTAGAGGATGTGTGGATCAGGTGTTTGCTTTGAAGAATGTATGTGAGAAATACTTAGAAAAGCAAATGGATTTGTATGTAGCATTTATGGATCTGGAGAAGGCATATGATAGAGTTGATAGAGATGCTCTGTGGAAGGTATTAAGAATATATGGTGTGGGAGGCAAGTTGTTAGAAGCAGTGAAAAGTTTTTATCGAGGATGTAAGGCATGTGTACGTGTAGGAAGAGAGGAAAGTGATTGGTTCTCAGTGAATGTAGGTTTGCGGCAGGGGTGTGTGATGTCTCCATGGTTGTTTAATTTGTTTATGGATGGGGTTGTTAGGGAGGTAAATGCAAGAGTCCTGGAAAGAGGGGCAAGTATGAAGTCTGTTGGGGATGAGAGAGCTTGGGAAGTGAGTCAGTTGTTGTTCGCTGATGATACAGCGCTGGTGGCTGATTCATGTGAGAAACTGCAGAAGCTGGTGACTGAGTTTGGTAAAGTGTGTGGAAGAAGAAAGTTAAGAGTAAATGTGAATAAGAGCAAGGTTATTAGGTACAGTAGGGTTGAGGGTCAAGTCAATTGGGAGGTGAGTTTGAATGGAGAAAAACTGGAGGAAGTGAAGTGTTTTAGATATCTGGGAGTGGATCTGTCAGCGGATGGAACCATGGAAGCGGAAGTGGATCATAGGGTGGGGGAGGGGGCGAAAATTTTGGGAGCCTTGAAAAATGTGTGGAAGTCGAGAACATTATCTCGGAAAGCAAAAATGGGTATGTTTGAAGGAATAGTGGTTCCAACAATGTTGTATGGTTGCGAGGCGTGGGCTATGGATAGAGTTGTGCGCAGGAGGATGGATGTGCTGGAAATGAGATGTTTGAGGACAATGTGTGGTGTGAGGTGGTTTGATCGAGTAAGTAACGTAAGGGTAAGAGAGATGTGTGGAAATAAAAAGAGCGTGGTTGAGAGAGCAGAAGAGGGTGTTTTGAAATGGTTTGGGCACATGGAGAGAATGAGTGAGGAAAGATTGACCAAGAGGATATATGTGTCGGAGGTGGAGGGAACGAGGAGAAGAGGGAGACCAAATTGGAGGTGGAAAGATGGAGTGAAAAAGATTTTGTGTGATCGGGGCCTGAACATGCAGGAGGGTGAAAGGAGGGCAAGGAATAGAGTGAATTGGAGCGATGTGGTATACAGGGGTTGACGTGCTGTCAGTGGATTGAATCAAGGCATGTGAAGCGTCTGGGGTAAACCATGGAAAGCTGTGTAGGTATGTATATTTGCGTGTGTGGACGTGTGTATGTACGTGTGTATGGGGGTTGGGCCATTTCTTTCGTCTGTTTCCTCGCGCTACCTCGCAAACGCGGGAGACAGCGACAAAGTATAAAAAAAAAAAAAAAATATATATATATATATATATATATATATATATATATATATATATACATATATATATATATTTACTTATTTATATTTTTATTTTGCTTTGTCGCTGTCTCCCGCGTTAGCGAGGTAGCGCCAGAAAACAGACGAAAGAACGGTAAATTCGTAGGAGTAGATTATCCAGTTAAGGAAGCTACTCCTGAAACCGACTGACGTCATACGAGTCTCTCGCCACAGGAACACAACACAATAAATACAACTTGCCACAAAGCCCCTGTCTGAGGGTATAGAGCAAAACAAGCAACGAGCAACATTAAAACAGTGACGGTATAAAACTATGGCACATTTTACGTTCTACTTTTATACACATCTTTGGTGAGAGTATATGCCAAAACAACAACAAAAAATGGATACACACAAAACAGAAAGAGAAATATAAATGCCATAACCTCTTGTGGTAGCACTATATTCCCCTCACACGACAAAATATCATGGAGGCAGACAGTTGAGAAGAAATAATACACAAAGAAACTGCTTAAGAGTCGACGTTTTCGTCCTCATGAATTTTGATTTTCCCTTCCTGTTTTCCTTCCTTCCCTCCTCTCTCTCTCTCTCTCTCTCTCTCTCTCTCTCTCTCTCTCTCTCTCTCTCTCTCTCTCTCTCTCGGGGTTGTCTTTATTTCTCACTAGCTCTCCCGGCCCCCCCACAGTTTATTACTAACTGGGATAATTAGGCTAACATCGTAGTAAAAAAAATATTCATATATATATATATATATATATATATATATATATATATATATATATATATATATATATATATATATATATATATATATATATTACTCCCTAAACTACAAACACAGTTAGAAAATTCTCTTTTTCCTTACTGAACATGTAACCGGAACTATTCATACCATTCCTTAGAAAATAATATAAAAAAAGGAAGTTAAGGAAGTCGAATAATTTGCTCAATAAATTTCATCGAAAACGGAAGGTGGGGGGAGAGGGGAGGGGAGGGGGGAATAAACAAATATATATATAAAAAAAAAAAAACCCGTAAGCAAGGTCGTTGGAGGAGAGCCAGCCAGGAGAGGGTGGAGGACTCACAGAGCTGGAGAAAGTGTATTCCTCTCCTTAAAAAGAGAGAGAGAGAAAAAAAAATGGATGGGTCCACTTGCTTCCGCGGTGGTGCTACACACACACATACACACACACACACACACACACACACACACACAGATGGTGCGATACACACACAGACACACATACACACACACACACACACAGATGGTGCGATATACACACACACATACACACACACACAGATGGTGCGATATACACACACACACAGTGCGATACACACACACACACACACACACACACACACACACACACACACACACACAAACACACAGATGGTGTGATACACACACATACACACACACACACATACACACACACACACAGATGGTGCGATACACACACACACACACACAGATGGTGCGATACACACACACACACACACACACACACAGATGTTGCGATACACACACACACACACACACACACACAAACACATACACACATACATACACACACAGATGGTGCGATACACACACAGACACACATACACACACACACACACAGATGGTGCGATATACACACACACATACACACACACACAGTGCGATACACACACACACACACACACGCACACAAACACACAGATGGTGTGATACACACACACACACATAAACACACACACATACACACACACACACACACATACACACACACAGATGGTGCGATACACACACACACACACACACACACACACACACACACACACACACACACAGATGGTGCGATACACACACACACACACACACACACACACACACACACACACACACAGATGGTGCGATACACACACACACACACACAGATGGTGCGATACACACACACACAGATGGTGCGATACACACACACACACACACACACAGATGGTGCGATACACACACACACACACACACACACACACACAGATGGTGCGACACACACACACACACACACACACACACACACACACACAGATGGTGCGACACACACACACACACACACACACACACACACACACACACAGATGGTGCGATACGATTCGGAAGAGGATGGATATTGCAGGAAGTCTACTCATTTCCTCTGAGGGCAGAGGATGTCTGCTCATCTGCGCACGACGGTCGGAGGAAGCGGGACTCCTGCGCACGTACGGACCGACGGAATTCGATGAAGTGAACACAAGTACACACACACACACACACACACACACACACACAAGCTACTGGCCGGAACGCTGAGACTCTGGGTTTCAGTTTGTTCGCTAAAACAATAACACGGTAACTAAAACTATTAAGCTAACAGCATAGGCTACAATTAACCAACACGAACACACACACGTTTTAATGGTTTATATGGAGAGGCTATGATTAAACCAATTTCAGGAGGCAAGCTGTAGGGGCAAATCAATACATGGCCGATATGTTCGCTTTTGTGAGCACCATCTTCACGGGCGAGGTCATAATCAAAATACTACGGCCGATGCTGGAGAGTAAAATGACATGGTTCGAGTCTGCGAAATACTGTTTAATAGTCGGACGGTCTTGCGGTATATGGCAACTGTTGGACGCGAGCTTTCTCGCCTTCATTTGAACGTGCGGTTAACCACGCCACGCTCTGAAAATAGGGTGAGGTCGTACATCTGTTGCCAACACAGTGTATTGAGCAGACGTTTAGCGAAAGACAAAAAGAAGGGATGATATACATATAGATATATATGTATATATATCACGCAACACACCGATGACGTCACCTCTTTCGCCCCACCCACCCCACCGCTTCAAAACACACACACACACACACACACACGATGATGATAGGTGACCGTTGGTTCATAACGGCCTTTTTAAAAGGTCGTGTCAAAGACTAGGTAATCATATTCACGGGGAGGAGGAGGGGGATGAGTCTTTCCCGTTGTCGTGGTGGTGTTCTGGTGTTACATAGTCGCGCTTTAAGGGATTCTAAAACTATTGTTAATCGCTCTCGTTGTAGGCGGCTGGCGTCATCCATCCACACACACACACACACACACACGCGCGCGCATTTGTCCATACAATATTGGTACTACGACGCCTATTTATCTTCGCTCAATTTCCCCTCCAGGACCCGCCAAGAGAGAGAGAGAGAGAGAGAGAGAGAGAGAGAATATCCTCGGCTATCAGATCCAGCTCTGGCAAATGTCCTCCGTGCTACCAGTTCGAATCCCATGAATCATTTTCGGCGCTCTGACCCTCTCTATCTCCCCCCACAACGGCGGAACGCCGAACGGAGGAGTCATTCATTGTTATTTCTTTTTCCCCATTCCTGTGATGTACGTGATCAGTCTCCGTGCCTGACTTGTATATAAATCCATTCCCATGCTTTCTTACCCCATGGCATGGGTCGTTTCGTTTACGTTCCACCACAAATCAAACTTTAACAGTGTTCTGATGGTAAGTTTCTGGACGAGTCCCTCCTAAAACGGACTGAAATCGTTTGATAATGCTTGTGTGTGCTTGCCATTTAAACACAGCGCTTGAAGACGCTTGTGCCTGCCACTGGCCCAATCAATTAGCTAGCACAATTTTTTCCCTCTGCATGTGGATGAGAAAATAACCCAATCGCTGTTAAGAAAAAGCAAGGAACTTAAATTCGAGACTCAAAGTTTCTTTTTTGGTCAGTTGATATACGAAACGTGGAAGCCTCTATAAGAGATGGACCATGAATGTATATCTTGTTACAAATGTGACCCTTCAGGAAATACCAATCAAGGCCAACCCAGACTGAATGTATAATTAAAAGATCAGACTTCTATCTTTATTAATCAATATATATATATATATATATATATATATATATATTTCTTTCTTTTAAACTATTCGCCATTTCCCGCGTTAGCCAGGTAGCGTTAAGAACAGAGGACTGGGCCTTTTTTGGAATATCCTCACCTGGCCCCCTCTGTTCCTTCTTTTGGAAAATTAAAAAAAAAAAAAAACGAGAGGGGAGGATTTCCAGCCCCCCGCTCCCTCCCCTTTTAGTCGCCTTCTACGACACGCAGGGAATACGTGGGAAGTATTCTTAATCCCCTATCCCCAGGGATAATATATATATATATATATATATATATATATATATATATATATATATATATATATATATATATATATTGCTGCTATGTTGATTATACTAGTCCGTGATGATATCATGGTGAAATCGCAATTTAGTAGGAGTTCAGATTACTCCATTCAAACGTGTAATTTTTCTATACATGCATCACTACATGTTGCACGGAGACAAACCGTCTCATTACGTGCATACAATCTAAACATTTTGAAAACTTTATGAGTTGTTTGCACCTGACGAGGCGGATTACCTCTGTGATACATGTAGTGATGCATGTGTAGAAAAATTACATGTCAAATCCAATCATCTGAACCACTGAACTGCGATTTCACCATATATATATATATATATATATATATATATATATATATATATATATATATATATATATATATATATATATTCCTATGAGTCCACGGGGAAAATGAAACACGATGTTTCCAAGTGCACTTTCATGTAATAATCACATCATCAGGGGAGACACAAGAGAAAAATATAAGTCAGTGTGTGTGTGTGTGTGTGTGTGTGTGTGTGTGTGTGTGTTTTAAACCCGGTTCAATGGGAAAATGAACAGCTGGGGTGACTGCGGATCGACTAGCCAAAAAAAAAAAAAAATTGTCAATGCGCCTTCACTTTTCCTAATTCTTCTAAGCCTCTCTAACTGTAGCCGAGTTCCTGAATTTATGTCCAAAATGGAGGATCATGCTTAGCACCAAGACTGCTTCATATATCCAGCATGAGACAGGAGGACGTGCCGATGAATCAGTTTAAGCCAAGACCAGTTCAATGACTCAAGCTTTTCTTCATGATGTTATCTATACTACACCTTGCAGCCAGGGGAGGGATGTGTCTTGGTACCACATTATGTAGAGTCACTGCACATCGTCTTTAAGACTGTATCCTCCCTCTCTCTGATATACGTATACATGCAAAACAAATGAATACCGGCACAGACGTGTCAATAAGATGAATTTACTGGTCTCACAAGCCGAAATCACGCCACATGGCCAACAAAATCAGTACCTAACCTAACACTCTAATTTCAAAACAGCCTCACTGTCTCCATCATGGCCCACATGATTCCATAACATATATACATATATACATATATATATATATATATATATATATATATATATATGTATATATATTTATATATTCCCATAGGCATATGAAATTGTGGGGGAACGATTCCCCCATCCCACAATATATAAAAAACCGCGTCTTCCAGGGCTTGAATTCAATCTCTCAATTTCTTACAACATTCTCCATTTTTCCCAAGCCCGGTAAAGGCAGTGAACCTCACAAACCTACGAGTTATATATATAATAATAATAATAATAATAATAATAATAATAATTCGAGATCTATTTATTAAGTGAACTGGAGTCCGGCGAGGCGAGCGAGTGTGTCAATATGTTGTGTGACTAGGCTACGTCGCTGCCAGGTGTACGATGACCCACCCCATATCCCCACCTCCCTTCCATGGAACTCCCCCATCAAAACCTCTTATCCACTAGGATAAAACTGTATGGTTTACAACGCAGTTAAAAGAAAACCAGACCATTACTCTTCATTTGGATTAACCAACCAACACTCTCCGCAAAGCTTAGGGGAAAAAAAAGGGAAAGAGAGCTCTTGGTGCATAATTTCCCCCCATGAGAGACCACCGAGGTCGTATTATACCGTAAGTCATACGACATGATGGCACGTTCTCCACTACACACATCCGGCAGTCGTATGCCTGCCTGACTCCTTTTGGTTTGTTAATACGTCTCAGAGTCGACTTCTATTCGGCCGATCGATCGACTTCCTGATATCAATACGTCTCAGAGTCGACTTCTTTTCAGCCGATCAATCGACTTTCTGATACTCATGTCACAGAGTCGACTTCTTTTCGGCCGATCGATCGACTTCCTGATATCAATACGCCTTAGAGTCGACTTCTTTTCGGCCGATCGATCGATCGACCCCCCCCCCCCTTCTAACCATCACGATACGACCCCTTGAGCTCGACAAGTACGACCCCGTGAGCGTCATGGCGTCACCTTCGACTTGGCTATTAAGGGTCGTATCGTTACGATCAAGTATCGAACGCACCCACCCACCAGATGGAGTACTACAGCTAGTATAGCGTGGAGGGTAAGTGCAGTGAGCCATTCCTACAGTGGCTCTTAACGTCCCATTCCCAAGCCGAGGTGCTGTCTATCCCTTTGTGCCCCCCCCCCCCCCACACACACACACACATATATATATATATATATATATATATATATATATATATATATATATATATATATATATATATATATATATCCACAAACACACATTCTTTCTATACCACAACACGTAACATTTGGCAACGTTAACTTACGCTCTTCTGTTCTACACCACAAAATTCCCTTACTCAACACGCAGGGATAAAGAAAAAAAAATAAAGTTATATGCAAGACAATCCCAAACACAAAGTCCTCGAAGATAAATCAGAGCGGCGGAAGTAGCGGTCGAGGAGGGCTGAATGGTTTCCGGAAGCCCCGCTTTGATGAGACACTAAGAGATTGGATCCCTCCTCGCGTCCGACTCTGCCCACAATACACGACTCTATCCATTCGTGCACCATCAGCGGCTGTTATTAGATCCAATCGTCTATTCTAATGAACATGTTTATCTGTTTACCTTCTCACTTGATTTTTACTCCTCTCTAAAAACCCAAACTACCCAACAGTTGGTGAAGGATCGTGTTGTGAGACGTGAAAAATACGGATAAAAATAATAATAATAATAATAATAACAATAATAATAATAATAATAATAATAATAATAATAATAATAATAATATTTATTCATTTTGCTTTGTCGCTGTATCCCGCGTTGGCGAGGTAGCGCAAGGAAACAGACGAAAGAATGGCCCAACCCACCCACATACACATGTATATACATACACGTCCACACACGCAAATATACATACCTATATATCTCAACGTGTATATATATATACACACACAGACATATACTTATATACACATGTACATAATTCATACTGTCTGCCTTTATTCATTCCCGATGGGAATAATAATAATAATAATAATAATAATAATAATAATAATAATAATAATAATAATGTCTTCTACTTTCATGCTGTTTTCGTTCTAAACTCTGAATTCTCGTCTGACCTCTCTTTCTCCTTTAAACTCTCCATATTTGTCTTTTTCATTTGGCGTCATCTTTTTATCCTCTGAGCCATTTACCGACAACCTCTGATCATAATATATCCAACTGTAATCTCTTACCACTGTTTCTGTTCCATGGGTAGCGTCTGTGTTATATTATACTGTAGCCCACTATCACTGCTCGCTTCACAGACCTCCACACTCCTAACTCTTCAATCAGACTCAGGATAATCTTTACCCCCCCTCTATCACTTCTTTTTTCTTTATGATACGTCCAACCGTAACCCTCCCTCCCAACCCCGTCAATCAATTCCTCCAACTATGCACAACTCTTCAACTATCTCACCTCACCTCCTCCAACCAGGAGGCGCTGGTGTCTGTCCCCCCCCCACACACCCACCAGGCTGCACCTCTCCATGCAAGGAGGGGCGGAGGGAGGGATGATCATCATCTTGAGAGTACAGAGAGAATGGCATGATTCCAGCTGGGATTGACTCCGTCCACTGTGGATTTTAGGCTCTCGCCTCCTCCTCCTCCTCTTCGTCCTCCCTCCATAATGACCTCGAACGATCCATTGAACATTGAACATTGAGAATTTTTATATTTACCACTACACCTTCCTACACCTTTTAAGGTCTTCCAACCAGTCTTATCCAACTAGTAGTTTACGTTGGACCAGACGGCAAGAATAACTGAATAACCTAATCAAGCCCATTTCATCAATATATATATATATATATATATATATATATATATATATATATATATATATATATATATTACCCAATCTGTCGATTAACCCCTACGGGAAAATGAACAGCTGGGTTGCCTGTGGACCAGGAATTCGAGCCTAGGCGCTCGACCCCGGACCGGGGCCGTGGAGGCGCGACACGGTCAGCAACGCTAACCGTTACACCACGGAGGTCCATAAAACTGAGCGTGTCCACTCTCTATCCCCTCGTGAAATCCCAACTTTGGCACTTTGAGAGAGAGAGAGAGAGAGAGAGAGAGAGAGAGAGAGAGAGAGAGAGAGAGAGAGAGAGAGAGAGAGAGGCACCACCACCACCACCACCACCACCCGCCACTCGCACCTAAACCGTGTCATGTATTCTCCCCGCGCGAGAGGTCTTCTTCCACGAACTCTCCCACATCGAAGTTCTGAAAGACGTCTATGGTCCCCGGGGGGCGGCATGCGTTCTCTTGTCCTAAGAAGGCACGCCCAGGAGGAGGAGCTGCCACCAACGTCTTTGTCCCCTAAGCTTCTCCTTCTTCTTCACGGCCGCTCTCGCCGGTGCTCGCGTTCTCCCAACATACATGTAACTTATCTCTCTCTAGTCTGTCCAGAGCCGTTGATGGAACGACTCCTTTCCCTCTTACGCTATCAAAAGCACTGGCGTTCCTCAAGGCTGCGTCCTTATACCTCTTCTCTCTCTCTCTCTCTCTCTCTCTCTCTCTCTCTCTCTCTCTCTCTCTCTCTCTCTCTCTCTCTCACTGATCGACTTCTTCCTCTTATCCTATCCAGCAGTGGTGTTTCCCCAGGGTTCTGTTCTATTGCATGTACTCTCTCTCTCTCTCTCTCTCTCTCTCTCTCTCTCTCTCTCTCTCTCTCTCTCTCTCTCTATCTCCATTACGGATCATTCTCCCACCTTCGACCCGACTGATTCTTATGCCGATGGTTCCACTCGTACACACTTCAACTCTCATTCTCCATACACTCCTGATTCCCAGGCCAAAAAAAATCGTCCTTGAACATATTTCCTCTCTCAAACCCGGACCTGCGCAGCCTTCCTTTAGTGGGGAGACAATAACCGGCTTAAATTCAAGATACAAAAAAAAAAAAAAATACTGAAATATCTCCCTCAATCAATATCTCACTAATTTCCTACTATCAAATTTCAAAACATTATAGCACAACATTTCTATAACTAAACTCTTTTTTCGGGGGGCATATCCGTATTCTCTTCCGTTCTGGAAACCACACACAAAAAAAAACAACCCTGCTTAGCAAAAGTGGATGCCTCGCCTCGCTCCATCAATATGCAAGAGTAATCTTGAGGGATTTAATCATGACATAACAAAACTGCACATCAATAAAGAGATTAACGTGAACAAAGGAAATCCAGAGAGGAAGACAACAATGATGTTCCCGAAATGTAAGAAAGCTGAGAGTAACAGCGGGGGGGAAAAAGGCGGCGGTGGAAACCATCATAAGTTGGCTCACCAAGAATGAGAGAGAGAGAGAGAGAGAGAGAGAGAGAGAGAGAGAGAGAGAGAGAGAGAGAGAGAGAGAGAGAGAGAGGCGGTGGAAACCATAAGTTTCCTCACCAAGAGAGAGAGAGAGAGAGAGAGAGAGAGAGAGAGAGAGGCGGTGAAAACCATAAGTTTCCTCACCAAGAGAGAGAGAGAGAGAGAGAGAGAGAGAGAGAGAGAGAGAGAGAGAGAGAGAGAGAAAGGCGGTGGAAACCATACGTTTCCTCACCGAGAGAGAGAGAGAGAGAGAGAGAGAGAGAGAGAAAGGCGGTGGAAACCATACGTTTCCTCACCGAGAGAGAGAGAGAGAGAGAGAGAGAGAGAGAGAGAGAGAGAGAGAGAGAGAGAGAGAGAGAGAAAAAAAAAAAGAAGTGAAGGGGTGACCTTTATCACACGATCTTTTAAGTGTTCAAATTTGCTTGATGACGTAGTCAAATGACAGTGAGCGGTGCTTCAAATGGAGCAAGGATAGAACAACCAGACACCGTAACACATCATGAACAAAGAAACTTGTTAGAAAAGAGGCAAAAGAAAAACTTTCATAATCCAACTGACTTACGAGACTAGAAAAGCGTAATTTCTTAATTTTTTTTTCTAGAAAGTATAATAGTAAAGGAAGCTCATGAGATAGGCCCCCCAGGAGTGTAGAACTCCCTCCCCGAACAGTAACAAACAGGTATTTACCGTTGCCATTGAACGGTTTACGTGCCTGCCTACCGTTGGAGAGGAGGAGGAGGAGGAGGGAAGAGGGGGGTGTCACGTGACCAAGCCGCGTGACGTCATCGGCGAGGGTAAACATACCACAAGACGCGCGCCGGAACTCTCATGACAATCTGTTGACCATTCCTTTTCCGGTGCCTGTGCCAACGACATACACGGTAACGACGACGGGTGCTGTTCACGCGCTCAGTCCCCCCCCCCCCCCCCTCCTACGCAGCGCCATTCCTCCCCCACGTATATACGTCCACAAGAACAGATCCACCAACACCTCATTGTACGTACACATACATCCGCTAAATCAAACAAAACATCGATGGGAAAACACACACACACACACACACACACACACACACTGGAAATTTATGAGTCGTCTGGACAAGTAGTTACAGGGTGTTTAAGCAGTCTTAGCCTGCGGGATTCGGCTCACAACAGTTTGGTCGAGCAACGACCGAACACACGCCCCACCCCTCCATCCCCAAGGCCCAGCCACAGCCACCTAGCAAGCACTGGCTGCTGCTGGACCACCCGCCCCATCCATCCATCCCCGGTTAGGTGTGGAGGAGGTAGAAGACCCCAAGAAGACTTCGCCAGGTATGAAGGGAAACTCGTGCCCAGGTCCTTATATGGCTTGAGGACGTACATGGCTGATTCTATCGGAAATCTTACGATAAAAAGAAAAGAAAATCGTCAATGTATCCCAACACAGTAAGGGATCCACTGGGATCCATCAAAGTCGACTCGAAACACTTTACTAAAACATCAACTATACGAAATGTACTTATTCCAAATGTCATAGAGCAGTATGAATTAGCGTCTTTCGTGTATCATACCCACTCTAGCATTATAATCGTACAAGGGCATCAGGTACACGCGATAGTCCTCTAACTTTCAATTCAAAAGACATGAAACAACAACAACAACAACAAGAACTTTTCTTGTTCTAGGATAAATACATCATTCGTGTCTGAGGAAATAAGAGAAAAATACATTACAAACGTCGAACAACGGACGTCAAAAATTATATATATATATATATATATATATATATATATATATATATATATATATATATATATATATACAGTAACAGCCGAGGTGGAGAACCAGATCACTTCGTCCCAGGCAGCTACACTGGCCTTGCAATACGTATCAAAACCAAAGCTTGTGCCTACAGGGCAGGCTGGCCGTGCGCGTGTGTGTGTGTGTGTGTGTGTGTGTGTGTGTGTGTGTGTGTGCACACATGCAATCGTGCGATTACCTATTGTACACCAGAGGCACGGATCATTATACTTGCTGGGGCAACATTCTTAAGATAAGGGGAGGGGGGAAAAAAAATTGTTATACTGGTTCTGAGCATCGACCTCAAACGGGCCAGTAACCCCCCTGAGTGGCTGTGTGTGTGTGTGTGTGTGTGTGTGTGTGTGTGTGTGTGTGTGTTACCACTTGAACTGTACCACTCTCAAGGGAACTTTGCTTGCTACTGTGTCTCAGGGGGGGGGGTGTATCTGACCAGCCGAGTTCTGGAGCGCAGGGTAGGCCTGAGGGGTGAATTATGTGTGTGTGTGTGTGTGTAATAAAATAAATAAAGAACGGTTTATTCAGTTCTTGCAGCCACTCGACTAAAAATACACAGTGGCGGAATTACATAATGGGGGGTGGGGGGGGGCACATTAACAACCAGTTCACTAACCATCAACGACCTTTTAGGATGGGATTACGGCTGGACACCTCCACGCTTGGGACAAGCATGTGTGAACGAGGTCCATCTACATAGCAAAAAGTTATTTCGAGAGCACAAATTTCATGGATTATACATAAATACATTTAAGTGGCGGTCAGCTGCATATTACGTGATGCAATAGCATTGTGGTAACCTACATTATGCATTGACTGGGTGAACAATAAGTGATGAATAGGTTCACGTTGGCTGACACACACACATAACTACAGGGAAAACTTGCTTAGCTGTGCACGCGTTCAAGGATGGTTGGCGACATGCACAGTTGTAGATGCAAGACAATTCTTGTATCTGCACGAACACCAATGGGTCTGTACCAGGTTATGGTGGTGACGGACGTCGGTCAGGTGGTGTGTGTGTGTGTGTGTGTGGTAGGGGAACCTTAAACAGTCTGGTTGATCAGTGAAGCAACTAAGGAACGTTAGTCCTATACCAAGGCGATGACATACCAGTTTACGTGTCAAACATAATTCAACACTTGAACATGTAATTCAACACTTGCTGAATATACACACAAAACACAAGGGAAAAAGGAAAAGCACATACCAGATCCCAATGTGTCAAAGACTATGTTAATGATGGCCGTCCAAGGCTATGATAACGGCCGTAAACGAAAAGAAAAAAAAAAAAAATACATGGCTTTCCCTGACGCGCGCCACATTCATTGTGCTAGTACGCCCGCCAGCGAAGCCAGCCCTCCAGCCAACCAACCAGCCTCGCGGGGGGAAACATATCTTACACCCACAGATAAAACAATGCCATTCCTTGCGGCTCCACCAATGATGACCAGTGACCATGAACTTAAAAGACACCACGACTCTTAACTTCACAAAGAAATCTCTAAAAACGAGAGCCTAGCACAGCATAGCAATAAGTCTGGGGGTCCAACTTAGGCATTTCTGACATGATTATGTCGATAAATTCAAATTCACGTTTTGCCCCAGTTGTTCACCCACCCACCTCAGTTGAACACACCAGAGTCTTTATCCCACTACGGAGGCGACCCTTACTGCGCATGAGTCTAATCCCTGCTTTCGCAATTATGCGAACTTGACAAATATCAGAGTTCATGGCTCTGACTCACCAGCGTTCCAGGCCGACGCATGCGCCGTCCCGGTCAACGCTCCTTGCATTCCTGTAACGCTAACCTTGGACACACGAGACTATTCCCTATCTTCTATTTATAACTAGCTATCTATCTATCCATCTTGGACACACGAGACTATTCCCTATCTTCTATTTATAACTAGCTATCTATCTATCCATATCTTTGCTGGGCTAATACTGCTTTACAGCCTTTCTAAGCTGCACTACACACTGTAGCAGGGAAATATTGACTCCTTGGGAGCGAGATGGTCCTTGGCAAGAGAGAGTACTCATTTTCGTCGAAGGAAATTACACCATCGCCCAAGGCGACTTTTCACTCTAGACGCAACCTGAGCAAGAAGACTCCGGTAACACCATATATATAATCATGCAGAAAAGTATATATATATATATATATATATATATATATATATATATATATATATATATATATATATATATATATATATATATTACAGTAGGTCACAATGGTGCGCGTGATCTAGTATTCGCTGATAACCACGAGAAAAATGAGGTTATAAGCATACATGTATCCTAGGGCTTGGTTGTGGATAGGGAGCTGTGATTTCGGTATATTACACATGAAAGCTAGAATATAGACGTGAGCAGAGGCAGCCTTTCTTCGTCTGATCCCTGCCACTACTTCACTAAAGCGGGATATGGCGATCAAGTATGATATGCACCTCTCAGTAAGCAGCTGCTGGCCACGTCCACCGTACGGGGGACACACAGGTCATGAGGTGTTGTGATGTGTGTGCGTCTGTGTCTGGGAAAAGTGGGGCATTTCTGCAGTAAGTGCTGGGTCTCTTGTTTATGGTTGTTGTATTGTGGGTATGAATGATGTTGGGACATTTTGACACGGTTTTTGTAGCATATATATATATATATATATATATATATATATATATATATATATATATATATATATATATATATATATATATATATCATATTGTTTGTTAAAGGACAATGCGTGTTTAGCAAGCACTAACCTTTATATTCTTCCTCATCACACGTTTTGCTTCGTGTGACATATTGTGAATCAAATGGCCTATATTCATCTACATTTTATTCTTGAAATAAATAAAACGTTCCGAGCACACGGATACTTTCCTTCTTCACTCAAACTGATTATAAATGATACAGGAATGAATGACATCTTGATATGTTAATTACCAACGAGAGCAGTAACGTACATGTGTGTGTTAATCCGTGGCCCTGAACATATGCAACGGCAACATATAAAAATAAGCTTGCACTCGTCAGCAACTTGCTGCAAACACAGCAATAATGAAACCACTGCCACGACACCAACATGAACCCAGAGAACAGAAGTCATGCGCATGAAATAGAATCCCTTAATAAATCATCAAAGTACAGGACAAGTTAGGACTCTATAAATATTCTCTACCACACCTCAAATGACCCCACTCTCTCCGGCCACTGAACTTTCCCAGGTTCGTAGACGGCAAGCAAAACCTCACTCCCCCCCCCCCCAACCATTGACACACTGAGTTTGACCCCCTACCAACCAAACTACCACACATGAACTCCGAGGGAACACGGTCCACGGATCAGCATAATGTCTACGCTACTGCTCTCATCTGTTACACATGAAGATGTTATTCATTCCTATTTTGTTCTTTATCTAGATGTGTGCCATCAATTTCTGTGAGGATGGGCATTATATATATATATATATATATATATATATATATATATATATATATATATATAAATATATATATATATATATATATATATATATATATATATATATATATATATATATATATATATATACAGAGAGAGAGAGAGAGAGAGAGAGAGAGAGAGAGAGAGAGAGAGAGAGAGAGAGAGAATATGCATCTATCTCACCTTAACGGTGGCTCGCCTCGACCTAACACAGCTTAGTCTCAAGGATTTAGCTGTTTGCAGGTCCTGTCTGATCAATCAAGCAATTTGACGCTGCGGGTCGCCAAGCCTACACCCCAGAGTTGGACCGATCAACCACACTGGAGATATCTATCCAATTCTATACCTTTCTTGGCCCTTTCTTGTTACTATTTCAAAGACCACAACCCCAGCTCTGTCTTTACGTTGAGTCTGGACTGGGACGTTAATGGGAGGGGGACGTATACCTCCGAGACATCAGGGCTGGACATAGATGGTAGCCCGTGTCTCATACGATGTTTTTCTGAAACTTTATCCTAACGAGAAATTCGACGCCACCCCTCACATGAGTTGAGGAGGCTTTGGTGGGGTTGACACAAACGTATACCTGCTCACACACACACACACACACCCGTGAGCTAGCCTGTAAGTCCCTAAAACCCTACGAGCACGAACCGTACGACCCTTGAATACGGTACGAGACTTGAGTATGCTGGTTCGAAGACGACGAAGCCATCCTCGAGCACCACCGTCGTCGGTACGACCCAAGCTTGTGTACGATGATTCGACCACTCGAGGACGACGATGCAAACCCCTTTGAACACGACTGTTCGATACATCTGGTCGACGACACGACCCATGACTACGACGGACTTCGACCAATTTGGGGACCGACGATGCAAACCCGACCCATGACTACGACAGATTCGACCAATTTGGGGGGGGTCGACGATGCAAACCCCCTTTGAACACGACTGTTCGATACACTTCTGGTCGACCCACGACGATGACGGATTCGATCCCCTTGAGAATCGGATCATACACCCTGCAAAGAGCCGTACCGCTGTGCTTTAGCGATCGGACCGCCATGCAACCCAAAGGCTTAGAATAACATAGAAAACGTGTACCTTATCGTCGCCGTCCATCAGTGCTTCCCGTATATGGCGGGTGAAACAACGCAGGTGAGTGCGATCTCCCCGCTGAGACATGGCGGGGGGCCGGGCCCATCCAAGGCTGTGTCTACGATAACCACTGAGTTACATACGTCTCTATCTTACCCTCCATATACCATATCTGACACTGATAACAGTATCCGATGTCTGACGGCGGCACGGGTTTTAAAAACATAGACACCCCCGAAATCGTAGTTATCCCAGATGACAACAAAGCATGAAATAAAAATAGAAGTTGGGGGACGAAAATCAAAGCTCTTCTGGTGTTCACAGACAATCTAAGATGTCAGGGTGATATAATCAAGGTACTCTACGGGATAATATCTTAATCATGATAGCAGTCAACGAGTAAGCGCACTGAAAACTTGAATAAAAAAAAAAACTGATATCAGTCGTGTCGGTGAACTTTGGGCCAACAGGAATACAACGAAGTTGAATTAGTCTTATGGGCTTCACCTAAACTACATTTAAAGCAGCTACCCATTAGTATTATGCGCTATAAAGCGTTGAATTAGGGGGGGACGATTCTGCACCTCACTACGCGAGGCGAGGAGAGAAACACAGTCACATACTGTGCTGGTGAAGAGATGGAGGGAGCGCGCCCCCCCACGAGTGTTAAAACTCCCCTTACAATACGAATACGTAATTGAACAAGACGCAGCCACGATCTACAAGGGGATGGGATGTCGGATAACCTCAACTCTGTACGACATAAAATTAAGAAAAATAATAAAAATCATGTGTACGAAGATGTTGGTGATAGGTTTAGGGGGTTAGTGAATATCATCCAAACGAGAGAGAAGTACAAAAACACAACGTAGGCGGCCGCCCAAAACGATCATTTTCTTCCAGGAACACCGGCGCTCCTGTGGTGCTTACCATCACTGTCGTACGCAGCCGGAGGAAGTGCTGTGACATGAAACATTTAAATGCCTTTGCCGGCCGCACCGATTCAGTAAAACATTTGAATTACTGGCACAGATTAAAGGATCTGACACCGTGTTCACTAGGACGTAAACGCTGGAGATACATTATAATATATACACATGGAAAATAATACCAGGGAGCTTGACTCATTTATATATTTTTTTTTTGTCTGTTTATCTTTTATTATAAAATAAGCCGACATGGTTTGAGCAAAAACGTGTCCCACTTGTGGGGAGGGTGAAAGTTAAAATAAAATAAAAGTGCGAGAATAATAATAAAATAATAATAATAATAATAATAATAATAATGAGGAATTCATTTCTACCTCCTGAAGGTGTTTGAAGACCTGCCTGCCACTGATGGTTACAATAAAAAGGGAAAGAAGAGGAGGAGGAGGAAGAGAGCTACTCCCCCAGCAGCGCCGCTGGTCGACGCAACGACGCATCCTAACGGTCAGCAACTGGACAGACGTTTGCAGATCACGGCAGCGGTGTGGGAGGGACGGAGAGGGACGGGTGGGAGACGAGTGGTGGCAGGGGTTGATAAAGGCAGGTAGTGACATGTGTGTGTGTGTGACAGTAGTCCTCCATAAAAGGTCAATGAGGTAACTGTATACATACGTAATATAACTTCTCCAGTCAAACACAATGAAATTGGGACACGTATACAGTACAGCGGCCCTTTTAACTTGAGAAGTCGATTTTGTGATGATCCAATATGACGTGTGGGGTTTCTAAACCAGTGTGGAGGACATGGTCATAACCAACATGTTTAGGTACGATAACTGCAGCGCTGAAATGCGTTTTGGGGTAAAATTGCAGTAAACAAGATTTAAAACCACAAGCAGAAATTGAGTTTTTCCACTTCAATTATACCAAGTTACTCCCACCCCATTCTGTGGCACGGGTCCGAATCAAGAGAATATATATATATATATATATATATATATATATATATATATATATATATATATATATATACATACACGCACTGCGAGAAGAAGGATGAGTACTGGACTCATGAGGGGAGGGCTAGTGGGATGAACTACGTAGGACAATGATTAGCGTAAGAATGAATCGGGTTGGAGGACGAACGTAGATCATTAATGAAAAGCAGAAAGAGGGGAGGGGACAGGAAAGAACCGAGGAACACCACTACGACATGACAGGTGGGGGAAAAGTCGTCCCATCAACGTCTAACTCGGTGAAACGGTACATCTTTTTCCCCCCCAAGGTTCTAATTGAGCAACTTAACAGCTATTTCTTCTTCCAATGCACCGGACTTGACCTCTTCAAACCTCTATGATCAAATTGAGCAAATAAAATCTTCAGACTTGGATAACAAAATAAAAAAAAAAAAAAATAGACCTCATCTCTTGTAAACAAAGAGCAACAACATTCTTGATAAAACAACACATAACCTAACAAATAACTCACGCGGATGTCATGCATACACACACACACACACACACACACACACACACACACACACACACACACAGGACTGACGGCAAGAACGAAACAACAGCAACAAATAGAATATGATGAGGCATCTGCCGTTCTAACATATCCGGTAAATTACTGGAATTCCGAAACGCTGTAGCTGTAATTGTGAATCGGATCGCCGGCTGGATACATCTCATCGGACAAGTGAATTTCCCCGAGTTTCAAAGTGGAAATTCTGACAATGATGGGAAAATAAAATCGGTTGGGAAGGGGAGGTTGGGGTTAAGGGGTTGGGGTGGCCAGTTGAGGAGCGTGTGTTGGTCCACGACTGACGGAGGAGAGGGCGTGATGGAAGAGGGGGTGGTCGTGGTTTACAAATTTCCTAGGGTGATGGAAAGGGGAGGGAATATTTGCCTGAGACGGAAGGTGAAAGGGGGGGGGGAGCATATTTACGACAATGATGGAAAGAATACAGCCAGACAGAGGGAAGTGGTAGCTTTCCCACACTGATGGGCAGAATAGTTAAGAGAAAGGAAATGATACTCCTTTTTTTTCTGTGCTCGTGGGGACGGCACAGACAAATGAATGCCCTAATCAATACCATCTCATTAACGCCATAATAGCCTGAACCAGGTACCCATTTTACTGATAAACCCCGAGGGGAGGATGAACAGCTGGGTTGACTGTGGACCACCTGACGCAACCGCGATTCGAAGCTGCGGGACTCGATCCTGGGCGGCCCGTATCATTGATGGACAGACTATTATCAAAGAGACGGAAAAAAATATACCTTTCTGCCAATTATAAAAGCAGTGATGGAAGGGGTCTTTCCCATACTCATTATGGGAATTATATTTTTTACGTTATCTTTTCACACGGTGACGTACAAGGCATCTCTCCACACTAACTTCCATGTCATTAAGGTCTGGCAGACATAGACCGAAGAAATACGATGGTCTAAAACCAATCTTCAAATCGTAATTAACTCGCAAGTTTCCCCAAGGTTTTCCCATGCTTCTGATCTTCCTTGGTGTTTCCCATAACAAGAAATTATTCTTGTTTACGAGGGTTTGCTACGCTACATAACACACTTCATCTACCAGATTTCAGAACTGAAAACATTCGACTGACTCTTCATCGTTCACGGTCGAATATATGTGGAAAGTAACATTACAATAACTCAAGACTCAGGTCACCACAGTTACTGAGGTACACACACTTGAGCCAGACCACCATCCCATTACCACCTCACAATGCCTCGCTCACTGAGCGGCTGGGATAAATCCCTCACAACACACACAACACCGCTTCATGACAATTGCCACAAGGCCATTTAAAACACCCGGGATCATCATCATCATCATCATCATCACCCCTCGAACATACCTATCCTTATCACGGTTTCCTGGTTAACATCGCACGTAAGGATTTCCACTCCAAAAGAAAATGGATAACCTTCCACCCACTGCGAGAAGCCACACGAAGTATTTGGTATGAGACGCGGTACCCGACAAGCCAACATCTCCATTAACAGCCTCTTTCCCCCCCACCCTTTCCCCCACCCCCAAATCCCTACTCACTCCCCTCCCTCTCCTGGTGACCTTCCAAAGTTCTCACCTTTACTCGGACCTGACCTCCAGGGACGGTAAGGCAATTTGATTAGTGTACTTAAGGCCATCGCCCAACGACAGCCATACCATTCTACAAATGCCACCCCAGGTGACCCTAACGTTAGGTTAGGCCTACCAGCTATGGGATATGCAGAGAATGTTCGGAACAAGGCCTTCCTCTGCCCCTTTTAGTTTACAAGACTGACAACCCATCACATAACTTCAACCCAACATGACCACTGAATATATATATATATATATATATATATATATATATATATATATATATATATATATATATATATATATCATGTCGAGCACTACTGGTTCCCCTGCTCTATATTTCATTAAAGAATTGCACGCTACATTTTCAGTCAGCATAATCAATTACCATACCCAAGGATATAATCAAGCTCATATACACAACAAAACAATACTATCCTCTAAAACGACTTTCGCCAAGTTTGGCACAGATGGGCTTTCCTATTAGGACGATAATTCAGTAAACGGCAAGTAAACTATATATCTGTATGTGCCTCCTTAACCCTAAATAAAATTCGACACGCCATCTTGTGACGTCACAATAAGTGTCCGAATACTACAAAGCCTTGTATTTCTGTGAAGTTTATATAATAAAAGTTTCGTTTTACCGTAAAGTCTTAATTTGTATTTTAATAAATGAGAGTTTAAGAGAAAACGTTAACCTCCCTTACCTCATCTGGGGTGTGTTGTTCCTCCTGTAACAGGTATGAGGAAATGAATGCAAAACGATTCAAGAGAATCGGACACACCCATTATGGCGTTCGCATTGTACTCGCCGTAAACATTTATGGAACACGTAAAATATACGTGTCTTACGGACCATGAAATATGGCATAACAATTCACATCAATCAAGCTCTTCCCCTAAAGAATGTCCGATGTATTCTCATTATCTGAAGCACTTCGTTGAAAAGTTTCATCAACATTACTGTAGTTAGGAAGCGTAGTTGACCTTCTAAATGACGTAGTTCTTAACTAAGGCAGAGTTAGCTTTAAAGGCAAAATGATATATAATACTGAATTTTAAGGGTAGCTCTTTTAACTCTTCAGGTCATCATACCGCTGGTTAACTAACCTTCCGTATGAAATAGAAAAAAAAAATTAAGGCGATGAGTTCGCACCTTAACTGTAAAAGTTGATGAAACCAAGTTGAATAGAAGAGCCCTACACCCCCCGGGGGAGACTGGGGGGCGGTAGGTAAAGGTTCCTTCTTCCCTATGGTCATTGGGGGAAGGAGGGGGAAGGAGGGGGAAGGAGGGGGTGGGGTTCCATGAGACCTATGATCATTGAGTTACACGAGTTCATTCTTCTTCTTCTTCTTCTTCCGCCTCACTGACAAGATCACCCACCGCCCAACGATCAATTTATATACTTCGTCAATAGGTAGCCAACACCGGGAGAACCCAGGTAAATAAAGAGATCCGTAAATAAATAGCAAATAAAATAATAGAGGAAACATCAAGGCAGTGCTAAATATATTCCAATTAAACATTCTTTTTTTTTTACAAAGTTGTTGCAAAACATAGTCAGCTGTTCCATATAGGTTACGAGTACTAAGATATATATATATATATATATATATATATATATATATATATATATATATATATATATATATGCAAATATCACAACCTAGATAAACCATTATAAGGCATAACATTGTGATAATGACCGCCATGGACACACAACACCACAAGTGGTCCATCATTAAGTCGTGCTTACAATGTTCCATCAGTCAGCACGCGGGCCATCTGTCGTCACCACAGCCACGGACTATGGTTTGACCTTACTACTCCTCCTATTCCAAGCTTAGGCCTCCTTCCTTCACCTCCATTAGCTTCGCCAATTACTGAGCAAAAAAAAAACCCACCATTAACAAAAGAGATTCATCTGTCACACCACCTTGAAGAGATACAAAAAAAAAAGAAAATAAAAAAGTCCTTCCATATCGCAAGAGACGTGACATCAATATATACATACACAACTATTTATCAAGTTCCCCCCCCCCAAAAAAAAAAAAACTTTACCGGATACAAATAACTATTCCAAACACCTAAACTTTGAGGGCACACTACGCCACTACCACCACGAACACCACCAACACCAGAGGAGGACTACTACTACAGTGACGGAATCCAACTTTTACTTGATAACACTTAACAAATGGGACGGGGCACACGGGAAGTTGGCCATAAACACCAGGCGACAGCGCCACACATCAAGTGTAAAACAGAGGAACAGCAGGAAGAGAGAAGAGAGAGAGAGAGAACTCAATATCGTGCTAGGGAAGGTCCTGATCCAAGAAGTAAAAAATTACGCAATGCCCCACGAGAGACTAAATATGCGTTTCGCAATTCCTCCAGAAAACACTTCTTCCATCTTTCGCCATTCACGTGGACAACAGATGGTGTTTCATCCAGGAAGCTGAGGTCTACAGAAAACCCCTCCTCCCGATCTTGGGGAAATGGGGGTGTAGGTAGAGTCTAACTTACGACTATCCAAAAAGCGTTCGAGAAGTCAATCTCACCTTGAATGACTGGGGTGGTTGGTGGGCTGAGGCGAAGAAGTCCTCCGCCTAAGTTCCTTGAGCACTCTGGCAGGATGGTCCCAAGTTATCCCAGGCTAAAACTTTTATGAACACTAATATCACCCACCCAAACACTCGTAAGCACTGTCACACATACACTATTTAATACTTAATGATTTAATTCCACGGTAGAAGCACTTAGAAATCACGTGTTCAACGGGCTAACTACACAAACACGGAAACAACACTGATACGAGGACGCGACGTGCACCACCTCCCGCTGCCAACACAACACTGAATGATCCGCGGCCCGAGTCCGAGATGCTTCAATTCTCGCTGGTCCGTTCTCTCTGGCGGCCCGCTGAGGGAGGGGGGAACTGGACTCACCCGTGAACCGTATCATTTTTTTTTACCTTATTCTCCTCCATAATCTAACGTTATTTAACTATAATCACACTCCATACATTTAAGTGTTCATTATACTATTTCTTGATCATTGATGACTGCTTCTACATAGCCACGCTGTTAAAGACGCACTTGGTGACGACGCCAAAACAACAAGAAGAAGAAAAAAAACTCCCATTCAATGCAAGGTCATGCGTCAGGTACCCCGAGAGAGGAAGGACAACATGATATTATCAGCCGGGCCAACAACTGCCCCCATGTTGTGGTTAGCTTAGGGGGGCTTGCTGCTCAGGTAGAGTCCGCTGCTCACCACCGACAACCCTCAAATATAGAGAGAGGAGATCCCGACCACCACCACCTCCTCCTCCTCCGCCGCCGCCCGGGCAGGTGGGAGGGAGGGAGGCAAGCAAGCACGGAGGAGGCTCGGTGGCTGGGGTACTGGGTAGCCAGGGAGGAGAGGCCTGGCCGCGAAGAACGAAGCAGGCTCAGAACAGTTAGTTACGGCGCAAAATCATCGTCCATGACTCATTGGCGGGCTAGAGGGTGGAGGTGGAAGGTGGTTCGCGGGGGAGGGGGGGGGGGGATGCAAGGCGTGCTGCTGCCGCGGAAGAGGTCGCGGTTGGACGAGAGGGGGAGGCTGGCGGCTTCTTCTCGTCTTAAAACACTGCCAGTGTTGACCTCGTAATGTTACGACGGTCCGATGCAACTTTACGTCCGTGCTGGACCCAATCCGCGATTGAGGATGGGTTTTACTGTGTTTGTGCTGTCGCACTTCCTGCGTGGGCTTGTTGGCCTCGGAGAGGTAGGTCGTCACTATGTGTCTCTGAGGTAAAGAACGAACGGGGTCAATTCCATATGCCGAGTGCGAGGTACAGATTGGGGGCATCGATGTGATCTTGTTCAAATCCAGCATATAAGACATGACCTCGCTATATGTATATTATATATCTATTTGCCTGAAGCACTTTGACAGATATAAATTAGATGACGTTGATGCTTACGCTTGTTTAACAGTAAATATGGCGTCTATTTAACCTATAGTAAACCAACTTTAACCTAACATTATCCAGCCCAACCTAACCTAACCTAAAGTAAACCATCTTTAACCTAATATTATCCAGCCCAACCTAACCTAACCTAATACCCTAACTTGACCTAACCAAACAATCTTTTATTTCAACCCAAGTGCTGAAAAAGAATCTAGAATGCAAAATGAGAACAGCATAACTTATTCAACAGGGCTTGGCAGCGTTAAAGGTGGACTTTGTAAAATAAATAAATAAATCGTGTATTTTCCACATTTGAAGGTCAGGTACTCTTCTAAGCATTATGGTGCTTCGACCACGACGGTACGACCCTTGAGCACGACGGCACGATCCTCGAGCACGACGGTATGTGATCCTTGAGCACGATGGTATGTGATCCTTGAGCACGACGGTATGTGATCCTTAAGCATGACGGTATACGTTCCTTGAACACGACGGTATGTGATCCTTGAGCATGACGGTACGATCCTTGAGCACGGCCGTACGATCCTTGAACACGACGGTATGTGATCCTTGAACACGACGGTACGATCCTTGAGCATGACGGTATGATCCTTGAACACGACGGTATGTGATCCTTAAGCAAGACGGTACGATCCTTGAGCACGACGGTATGTGATCCTTAAGCAAGACGGTACGATCCTTGAACACGACGGTATGTGATCCTTGAGCATGACGGTACGATCCTTGAGCACGACGGTACGATCCTTGAGCACGACGGTATGTGATCCTTAAGCATGACGGTATACGATCCTTGAGCACGACGGTATGTGATCCTTAAGCATGACGGTATACGATCCTTGAGCACGACGGTACGATCCTTGAGCACGACGGTATGTGATCCTTGAGCACGACGGTACGATCCTTGAGCACGACGGTACGATCCTTGAGCACGACGGTATGTGATCCTTGAGCACGACGGTACGATCCTTGAGCACGACGGTACGATCCTCCACCACGACGGTACGATCCTTGAGCATGATGGTACGATCCTTCACCACGACGGTACGATCCTTGGGCACGCCGGCGCGGTACTTTGGCACGACGGTACCGTCCCTGAGAACGGTGGTACGGTCCTTGAACGCTGCCGTTCCGATCTTGAGCACGATGGCACGATCTTCGAACGGATCGGCGCGACCCAAAAGCAGAACCGCCATATACAGAGACTGTACCGTCGTGCTCAAGGGTCGTACCGTCGTGCTCAAGGATCGTATCGTCGTGCTCAAGGGTCGTACCGTCGTGCTCAAGGATCGTACCGCCGTGCTCAAGGGTCGTACCGTCGTGCTCAAGGATCGTCCCGCCGTGCTCAAGGGTCGTACCGTCGTGCTCAAGGATCGTACCGCCGTGCTCAAGGGTCGTACCGTCGTGCTCAAGGATCGTACCGCCGTGCTCAAGGGCCGTACCGTCGTGCTCAAGGATTGCACCGTCGTGCTCAAGGGTCGTACCGCCGTGCTCAAGGATCGCACCGTCGTGATTAAGGATCGTACCGCCGTGCTCAAGGGCCGTACCCTTCGCGCTCACGTGTCGTTCCGTCGTGCTCAAGGATCGTACCGTCGTGTTCAAGGATCGTACCGCCGTGCTCAAGGGTCGTACCGTCGTGTTCAAGGATCACACACCGTCGTGCTGAAGGATCGTACCGCCGTGCTCAAGGGTCGTACCGTCGTGCTCAAGGATTGCACCGTCGTGCTCAAGGGTCGTACCGTCGTGCTCAAGACCCGTACCGTCGTACTCAAGGGCCGTACCGTCGTGCTCAAGGGCCTAACCATCTTGAACATACCCTTAAAACACGTCATGAACAATGCGGGGAAAAGAAACCATAATAAATTCATTCAGATTAATTCAGTTGTGTTGAGCTACTCAGTAGAGTTAACCTCTCTCTCTCTCTCTCTCTCTCTCTCTCTCTCTCTCTCTCTCTCTCTCTCTCTCTCTCTAAACCACGGGCAGGGGTCTTAACTTAAGAAACTGTAGATAAAATAGCCACGGAACGATGAAACATTTGGGAATAAGACGTGTTTCATTCCAGTGGGTTCACTGTTCGAAATGAACTGGCCGATACTATGGCTGAAATATGAATAAGATGCACGAGGGAGTTGGTAACATTCTTCCTACATATGAACATCAAGGACAAATCAAGATATAATGTAAAGTACATAAGAAAAGAAAAAAGATTCTCGAGAGGAGGAGTTATTGGTGAGATATGATAGTGAAGTGGTTTGATGATGTATAAAGAAGTGTTAGATCCCATATGTATAGACAGGATAGTCGCGAGGATATTGTTATGGCGTGGATGGGAAAATGGAATGGTACGTGATGTTTTAAAACTAGGATGCAAAGTGGAAATTAGAATACAAGCGTAGTCAAAAAAGAGTGGAGGGGAATATGGAATGTTTTCGGCTTTAATCCTACGATACAACGTGAAAACTAGGACACAAGTGTAGAGAAACAAGCGTGAAGATAGGATACAAGAGTAGTAAACAAGCGCGAAGACTAGGATACAAGTGTAGTAAACAAGCGTGAAGACTAGGATACAAGCATAGTAAACAAGCGTGAAGATAAGATAAAAGAGTAGTAAACAAGCGTGAAGACCAGGATACAAGAATAGTAAACAAGCGTGAAGATAGGATACAAGAGTAGTAAGTAAACAAGCGTGAAGACAGGATACAAGAGTAGTAAACAAGCGTGAAGATAGGATACAAGAGTAGTAAGTAAACAAGCGTGAAGACAGGATACAAGAGTAGTAAACAAGCGTGAAGATAGGATACATGAGCAGTAAACAAGCGTGAAGATAGCATACATGAGTAGTAAACAAGCGTGAAGACAAGGATACAAGTGTAGTAAACAAGCGTGAAGACTAAGATACAAGCGTAGTAAACAAGCGTGAAGACTAAGATACAAGCGTAGTAAACAAGCGTGAAGACCAGGATACAAGTGTAGTAAACAAGCGTGAAGACGGATACAAGCGTAGTAAACAAGCGTGAAGACCAGGATACAAGCGTAGTAAACAAGCGTGAAGACTAGGATACAAGCGTAGTAAACAAGCGTGAAGACTAAGGTACAAGCGTAGTGAACAAGCGTGAAGACCAAGATACAAGTGTAGTAAACAAGCGTGAAGACCAGGATACAAGCGTAGTAAACAAGCGTGAATACTAGGATACAAGCGTAGTAAACATGCATGAAGACTAGGATACAAGTGTAGTGAACAAGCGTGAAGACCAGGATACAAGCGTAGTAAACAAGCGTGAATACTAGGATACAAGCGTAGTAAACAAGCATGAAGATAGGATACAAGAGTAGTAAACAAGCGTGAATACTAGGATACAAGCGTAGTAAACAAGCGTGAATGTTAGGATACAAGCGTTGTAAACAAGCGTGAAGACCAGGATACAAGTGTAGTAAACAGGCGTGAAGACTAGGATACAAGTGTAGTGAACAAGCGTGAAGACCAGGATACAAGTGTAGCACACAAGCGTGAAGACTAGGATACAAGCGTAGTAAACAAGCGTGAAGACTAGGATACAAGCGTAGTGAACAAGCGTGAAGACCAGAATACAAGCGTAGTACACAAGCGTGAAGACGAAAATACAAGCGTAGTAAACAAGCGTGAAGACAGGATACAAGAGTAGTAAACAAGCGTGAAGACAGGATACAATAGTAAACAAGCGCGAAGACTAGGATACAAGAGTAGTAAACAAGCGTGAAGACTAGGATACAAGCGTAGTAAACAAGCGTGAAGACCAGGATACAAGCGTAGTAAACAAGCGTGAAGACCAGGATACAAGCGTAGTAAACAAGCGTGAAGTCTAGGATACAGGCGTAGTAAACAAGCGTGAAGACTAGGATACAAGCGTAATAAACAAGCGTGAAGACCAGGATACAAGCGTAGTAAACAAGCGTGAAGACCAGGATACAAGCGTAGTAAACAAGCGCAAAGACCAGGATACAAGCGTAGTAAACAAGCGTGAAGACCAGGATACAAGTGTAGTAAACAAGCGTGAAGACCAGGATACAAGCGTAGTAAACTAGCGTGAAGACTAGGATACAAGCGTAGTAAACTAGCGTGAAGACTAGGATACAAGCGTAGTAAACAAGCGTGAAGACCAGGATACAAGCGTAGTAAACAAGCGTGAAGACCAGGATACAAGCGTAGTAAACAAGCGTGAAGACAAGGATACAAGCGTAGTAAACAAGCGTGAAGACTAGGATACAAGCGTGAAGACCAGGATACAAGCGTGGATGGGAACATGTAATGGTATGATAGTGTCTCCCGTAAAATTTAATGGTACAATCATGTTTTATATTTCAGAATGTAAAATACTCCTTCCTAAGTTCAGATAATGTGATCAACGATTCTGTTACCGTCATAAAATGCATCAATGAGTCTGTTAAATTCTGGTGTTTAATGCATATGGAATATTATCATTTAATCACGTTGAAATTGGTCATATGCCATGCAAACTCCTGATCGTGTTATCAATGCGGCCCATTTTCTCTTAAATATATATATATATATATATATATATATATATATATATATATATATATATATATATATATATATATATATATATATATATATTATTTATTTTGCTTTGTCGCTGTCTCCCGCGTTTGCGAGGTAGCGCAAGGAAACAGACGAAAGAAATGGCCCAACCCACCCCCATACACATGTATATACATACACGTCCACACACGCAAATATACATACCCATACATCTCAATGTACACATATATATACACACACAGACACATACATATATACCCATGCACACAATTCACACTGTCTGCCTTTATTCATTCCCAACCCCACCTCGCCACACATGGAATACCATCCCCCTCCCCCCTCATGTGTGCGAGGTAGCGCTAGGAAAAGACAACAAAGGCCCCATTCGTTCACACTCAGTCTCTAGCTGTCATGCAATAATGCCCGAAACCACAGCTCCCTTTCCACATCCAGGCCCCACACAACTTTCCATGGTTTACCCCAGACGCTTCACATGCCCTGATTCAATCCACTGACAGCACGTCAACCCCGGTATACCACATCGATCCAATTCACTCTATTCCTTGCCCGCCTTTCACCCTCCTGCATGTTCAGGCCCCGATCACTCAAAATCTTTTTCACTCCATCTTTCCACCTCCAATTTGGTCTCCCACTTCTCCTCGTTCCCTCCACCTCCGACACATATATCCTCTTGGTCAATCTTTCCTCACTCATTCTCTCCATGCGCCCAAACCATTTCAAAACACCCTCTTCTGCTCTCTCAACCACGCTCTTTTTATTTCCACACATCTCTCTTACCCTTACATTACTTACTCGATCAAACCACCTCACACCACACATTGTCCTCAAACATCTCATTTCCAGCACATCCACCCTCCTGCGCACAACTCTAACCATACAACATTGTTGGAACCACTATTCCTTCAAACATACCCATTTTTGCTTTCCGAGATAATGTTCTCGACTTCCACACATTCTTCAAGGCTCCCAGGATTTTCACCCCCTCCCCCATCTTATGATTCACTTCCGCTTCCATCCGCTGCCAGATCCACTCCCAGATATCTAAAACACTTTACTTCCTCCAGTTTTTCACCATTCAAACTTACCTCCCAATTGACTTGACCCTCAACCCTACTGTACCTAATAACCTTGCTCTTATTCACATTTACTCTCAACTTTCTTCTTTCACACACTTTACCAAACTCAGTCACCAGCTTCTGCAGTTTCTCACATGAATCAGCCACCAGCGCTGTATCATCAGCGAACAACAACTGACTCACTTCACTATATATACTTAGTCGCTGTCTCCCGCGTTGGCGAGGTACCGCAAGGAAACATATATATATATATATATATATATATATATATATATATATATATATATATATATATATATATATATATATATATATATATTTCAAAACTATCTTTCAAACTATTCGCCATTTCCCGCATTAGCAAGGTAGCGTTAAGAACAGAGGACTGGGCCTCTGAGGGAATATCCTCACCTTGCCCCCTTCTCTGTTCCTTCTCTTGGAAAGTTAAAAAAAAAAAAAAACAAGAGGGGAGAATTTTCAGCCCCCCGCTCCCTCCCCTTTTAGTCGCCTTCTACGACACGCAGGGAATACGTGGGAAATATTCTTTCTCCCCTATCCCCAGGGATAATATATATATATATATATATATATATATATATATATATATATATATATATATATATATATATATATATATATTACATGAAATAAAATCAACTAGGAAAATGGAATATGAATAGGTACGTTAATCATATCCTCTTGCACAATGCGCTAGACACATCCCAAAGGAGCTGGGGAATACGTTTAACGATGACTGATAGATAGAGGGATGAATAGATGGATAGACAGACTGCATGTCTAACCATAATCACGTTTCCGGACGGCCCAACACGCACAGGACACTGGTGTATGACCACAACGCTCTCTCTCTCTCTCTCTCTCTCTCTCTCTCTCTCTCTCTCTCTCTCATGAGCTACACCCCTGAACAAGTTAGGTACATCGACTCAAACCCCATTTTTATTTTTTGGGGGGTTCTTATTTGGGTGTTATTGAACAGTTATTGAACAGTTATTGAACAGTTATTGTTCAAGTTAGGAGAATATTAAGTGTCTTCGAATACGAATACTGTATCAATGAAGAGATGAAATAAATGAATATACTGCTAAAGGTTACACACACACACACACACACACACACTACATAATACATATATATATATATATATATATATATATATATATATATATATATATATATATATATATATATATATATTTTTCATACTATTCGCCATTTCCCGCGTTGGCGAGGTAGCGTTAAGAACAGAAGACTGAGCCCCTGAGGGAATATCCTCACTTGGCTCCCTTCTCTGTTCCTTCTTTTGGAAAATTAAAAAACGAGAGGGGAGGATTTCCAGCCCCCCGCTCCCTTCCCTTTTAGTCGCCTTCTACGACACGCAGGGAATACGTGAGAAGTACTCTTTCTCCCCTATCCCCAGGGAGTATATATATATATATATATATATATATATATATATATATATATATATATATATATATATATATATATATATATATATAATAGTGATGTCATCATGCGTGTGTTCTTGACTATCATCTCCATCTTTCCTTTATTCCAACACTCCCTACAGTCACATGAACCCCTACAGTCACATGACCCCCTACAGTCACATGACCCCCTACAGTCACAGGATCCCCTACATTCACAGGATCCCCTACATTACGAGGGCCTCCTTCAGTAACACAGGTCACGGTGCTCCCTACAGTAACACCACACACAGCGCCCACTACAGTATCATAGGCAACGGTGACCCCCCCTACAGAAACATGGGTCACGGTGACCCGTACAGTAACAAGGGTCATAGAGCATGAAGAACTGTCCTCAATCCTTCTACCTAAACCTCGTATTCCCTCTACCTAAGTCGACGCCTCCCTCTACCTCGAGGCCTCCCTCTACCTAAGTCGAAGCCTCCCTCTCCCTAAGTCGAAGCCTCCCTCTACCTAAGTCGAAGCCTCCCTCAACCTAAGTCGAAGCCTCCCTCTCCCTAAGTCGAAGCCTCCCTCTACCTAAGTCGAGGCTTCCCTCTCCCTAAGTCGAGGCCTCCCTCCAACTAAGTCTCGCCCTCCTTCCAGCCAAGTCTGGGACTCCCTCCAACTAAGTCAGGGCCTTCCTCTACCTACGTCTGGAGTCTTCCTCTACCTAAGTTAGGGCCTTCCTCTACCTAAGTCTGGGGCCTTCCTCTACCTCAATCTTAGCGTCCCTCCACGGAAATCTAGGCGGCCCCTCCAGCCTCGATGCCTACCTCCCTCCCTCCTTCCCTCGGTCGTTTACACATGTTCATGACCTGGTAGGCACATCCATTTCCTGAAGATGCCTCAGGTATCACACCCAGGCATCCATCAGACCCGGACCCAACCACCACAACTCTCAATATCTTTCGACTCCCTCCACCACCACCTCCTCTCCCCGCTGCCTCAATTCCCTCCCTCCTCTTCCCCCTCTTTCTCTCCCTCCCCGTCAACTGATCGTGATGGGGAGGATAAAGTGTTGGGGAGGGCGGCGATGCTTTTTTCCCCCCTCACCCCCAACAAGCACTTGTATTCCTCATACAGAATCCTGGACATGAATGCATTTTCTTTTCCATTTACCTCGAGACGTTTGTTAAACTTGGGCCAATTTATCAGCTTGTCAGTTCCTCGCGTCACGTTGCGGGTGGCAATTAAGCTTCAGCAGTATTGAAAGCATCTCATTTTCCAGCCTCCTTCCTCCTCCTCCTTCTTCCTCCTCCTCCTTCTTCTTCCTCCTCCTCCCCAGAGGCTCCTACCTCCCCAGTGGGGAAGATCTCCCCATCAGGGGGAAGGAATAATATATATATATATATATATATATATATATATATATATATATATATATATATATATATATATATATATATATAGGGGATTAAGAATACTTCCCACGTATTCCCTGCGTGTCGTAGAAGGCGACTAAAAGGGGAGGGAGCGGGGGGCTGGAAATCCTCCCCTCTCGTTTTTTTTTTTTTTTAATTTTCCAAAAGAAGGAACAGAGGGGGCCAGGTGAAGATATTCCAAAAAAGGCCCAGTCCTCTGTTCTTAACGCTACCTCGCTAACACGGGAAATGGCGAATAGTTTGAAAGAAAGAATATATATATATATATATATATATATATATATATATATATATATATATCATACAAAGCTCCAACAGCCAGGATCGAACCTGGGACCCCTTGTGCTAGAGGCAGGCATGCTAACCGCTAGGCTAAGGGACTGTATAATAGGAAACAACTATTCGAAATACTAAGTACTCCAATACCCTTCGTCTCACAATGGTGAGCAACGGGGTCTATCGGTTGTTTCCGAACAAGGGGTCCCAGGTTCGATCCTGGCTGTTGGAGCTTTGTATGTTCTATGAAGGTGCGCGTTCATATACACTTTATTCGTATATATATATATATATATATATATATATATATATATATATATATATATATATATATATATATATATATATATATTTTCTTTTTCTTTCTTTCAAACTATTCGCCATTTCCCGCATTAGCGAGGTAGCGTTAAGAACAGAGGACTGGGCCTTTGAGGGAATACCCTCACCTGGCCCCCTTCTCTGTTCCTTCTTTTGGAAAATTAAAAAAAAACCGAGAGGGGAGGATTTCCAGCCCCCCGCTCCCTCCCCTTTTAGTCGCCTTCTACGACACGCAGGGAATACGTGGCAAGTATTCTTAATCCCCTATCCCCAGGGATAATATAAATATAAATATATATATATATATATATATATATATATATATATATATATATATATATATATATATATATATATATACTTCTAGCGACTTGAGAGACAATAATATCTCCTCCTCCTCGTCATAGCTTCCTCGCCTTCCTCGTTATCATCCTTCAGGAGTGACCAGCAGGAGGCGGCAGGAGGCGTGGGGGCGGCCGGCTCCGTTCCTCTGGTCTAGGGGAGCGCCACGGTCAATCCATCATGTTCAACGTCAGCTTAACTGTGCTTCGCTTTAGTTCTCGTACAAACACTGCAGAGCACCACCACCACCAGCAGCACCATCAGCAGACGAGGTTTTCTACAGCTGTGGCGGCTGTGACGAGAGGGGGAAAGGAGGGGGTGAAGAGGAAGAAGAAGATCCCCCCACAATACTCCCTTTTACCCCCAGCCCTCTTACACCTCACCCACGGGGCGTGCGTCTCGCCGACACACAAAGCCGAACACGCAGGTGGCAATATAGAGACGGGCAGTAAAACTGTGTTATCAGACTGGGCAGACACAGCAGGAGCAACGGGGATAGATAAGGACGTTCCTAGCAGATGCAGGAGGTAGGGAAGAGGAGGAGGAGGAGGAGGAGGAGGAAGAAGAAGACCATCCTCCCCCCCTCACCCCACCTCCCCCTCTCAGCGGGAGGAGGAGGTAGATATGGATGTTCTCAGGAGGAAGAGGAGGAGGAGGAGGAGGAGGTAGGTAGGGACGCCCTCCATCAAGAGCAGGATACAGATAAGGGTGTCCCTTAGCAGAGGCAGGAGGCAGGAACCTCCTCCAGCAGGAGTAGAAGATGGCTAAGGATGTATCCAGCAGAGGCAGGAGGCAGGAACCTCCTCCAGCAGGAGTAGAAGATGGCTAAGGACGTATCCAGCAGAGGCAGGAGACAGGAACCTCCTCCAGCAGGAGTAGAAGATGGATAAGGACGTATCCAGCAGAGGCAGGAGACAGGAACCTCCTCCAGCAGGAGTAGAAGATGGATAAGGATGTATCCAGCAGAGGCAGGAGACAGGAACCTCCTCCAGCAGGAGTAGAAGATGGATAAGGACGTATCCAGCAGAGGCAGGAGACAGGAACCTCCTCCAGCAGGAGGTCGAGAGGACCTCAGAAAGATGAGGAGGTAGGGACGTCCCCAGCAGTAACAAGGGACAGATAAAGACGTTCCCTACGGCAGCACCACGTCTCTACCAGAAGCAGGAAACTGAGACGCCCTCAGCAGGAGCAGAAGGCGCTGGAGACGCCCCTAGGAGAAGCAGAAGGCGCTGAAGATACCTCAGGAGGAGCAGAAGGCGCTGAAGATACCTCAGGAGGAGCAGAAGGCGATGGAGACGCCCCCAGGAGAAGCAGAAGGCGGTGGAGACACCCCTAGCACAAGCAGAAGGCGCTGGAGACGTCCCCCAGCAGGCAGGCAGGCGCAGAAGGCGCGGTGGACGCTCCCCTATCAGCTGGAGCAGCGGGTGGAGAGGACTGAGAGAGATATGGTATCCAAGCCGCCCCTCCTGCAGTAGCCAGCTGGGCGTGCCTGCCGCTCCTCCTACATCGCTGGGCAGATAATTGGCCTGTCACATCGCTAACTACCCCCATTTGCTTGTTGCTGACCCCCGCTACCAAAACACAATTCGCCCAAGACACGGTAGCGGAGGCGGGCGGGTAACAGCAATCATTCGCCCACAACCAAAACACAAATAAAAAAAAAATAGACAAAATCTAAAAAAAAAAGACAAAAAAGCATCTAATTTACAATTGCTTTACTTTCGCATGCTTTTTTTTATCATTAGAAAAACAAAGCATCTAATTTACAATTGCTTTACTTTTGCAAGTTTTTTTTATTATCATCAATAGAAAAAAAAAAGCATCTAACTAATTTACAATTGCTTTATTTTTGCATGTTTTTATTATTATCATTAGAAAAAAAAGCATCTACTTTACAATTGCTTTACTTTTGCAAGGTTGTTTTTATTATCATTAGAAGAAAAAGCATCTAATTTACAATTGCTTTACTTTTCCATGTTTTCTCTTTATTATCATTAGAAGAAAATGCATCTAATTCATCACTGCTTTACTTTTGCATATTTTTATTATCATCATTACAAAAAAAACATCTAATTTACAATTGCTTTACTATTGCATGTTTTTATTATTATCATTAGAAGAAAAAGCATCTAATTCACCACTGCTTTACTTTTGCATATTTTCATTATCATCAGAAAAACAAAGAATCTAATTTACAATTGCTTTACTTTTGCACGTCTTTATCATCATCATTCGTAACAAAAGCCATCTGGCAGAAACAAGACACATCCATTAATCCAGGAAGCACAAATCCCTCCCCCCACCTTTTTTTCCCCTAACCCGTACGACCGAGTCGGGGCCGGCGAAAGAAAGAGAGAACAAGCACACAATGGAACTTCCCAGACAGGCCAGGCTACTCACACACGCCACTAAAATGTAAAAGAACAAAAAAAAAGGAAAAAAGAAAAAAATTGTATGAAAAGCCTCGCTGACGTCATAGGTAGAGCCCGAAAATGTCGTGTGTGTGTGTGTGTGTGTGTGTGTGTGTGTGGAAGGGTGGGTTGGTGGGGTGGGTTGGTGGGTTGGTATCGTCTCCGACATCAGTAACCCACCAGGCCTGGCCAGGTAGTACAATGTATGTAAATTATTCAGGTATCTTTCCCGAGGAACCCAGCGCACTGGAGTCGCCAGTCGACGCTACGGTACGCGTACCGGTCTAGCGGTACGTTGACGCTACGGTACGCGTGCCGGTCTAGCGGTAAGTTGACGCTACGGTACGCGCACCGGTCTAGTGGTACGTTGACGCTACGGTACGCGTGCCGGTCTAGCGGTACGTCGACGCTACGGTACGCGTGCCGGTCTAGCGGTACGTTGACGCTACGGTACGCGCACCGGTCTAGTGGTACGTTGACGCTACGGTACGCGTACCGGTCTAGTGGTACGTCGACGCTACGGTACGCGTACCGGTCTAGTGGTACGTCGACGCTACGGTACGCGTACCGGTCTAGTGGTACGTCGACGCTACGGTACGCGTACCGGTCTAGTGGTACGTCGACGCTACGGTACGCGTACCGGTCTAGCGTTACGTCGACGCTACGGTACGCGTACCGGTCTAGTGGTTCGTCGACGCTACGGTACGCGTACCGGTCTAGCGGTACGTCGATGCTACGGTACGCGTACCGGTCTAGCGGTACGTCGACGCTACGGTACGCGTACCGGTCTATTCTAGTACGTCGACGCTATGGTACGCGTGCCGGTCTAGTGGTACGTCGACGCTACGGTAAGCGTACCGGTCTATTCTAGTGGTACGTCGACGCTATGGTACGCGTGCTATTCTAGTGGTACGTCGACGCTACGGTACGCGTACCGGTCTAGCGTTACGTCGACGCTACGGTACGCGTACCGGTCTAGCGGTACGTTGACGCTACGGTACGCGTGCCGGTCTAGCGGTACGTTGACGCTACGGTACGCGCACCGGTCAAGTGGTACGTTGACGCTACGGTACGCGTGCCGGTCTAGTGGTACGTCGACGCTATGGTACGCGTGCCGGTCTAGCGGTACGTCGACGCTATGGTACGCGTACCGGTCTATTCTAGTACGTCGACGCTATGGTACGCGTGCCGGTCTAGTGGTACGTCGACGCTATGGTACGAGTACCGGTCTAGCGGTACGTCGACGCTACGGTACGCGTACCGGTCTAGCGGTACGTCGACGCTACGGTACGCGTACCGGTCTAGAGGTACGTCGACGCTATGGTACGAGTACCGGTCTAGTGGTACGTCGGCGCTACGGTACGCGTACCGGTCTATTCTAGTACGTCGACGCTATGGTACGCGTACCGTTCTAGTGGTACGTCGACGCTATGGTACGCGTGCCGGTCTAGTGGTACGTTGACGCTATGGTACGCGTACCGGTCTAGTGGTACGTCGACGCTATGGTACGCGTACCGGTCTAGCGGTACGTCGACGCTATGGTACGCGTACTGGTCTAGTGGTACGTCGACGCTACGGTACGCGTACCGGTCTAGTGGTACGTTGACGCTACGGTACGCGTGCCGGTCTAGTGGTACGTCGAAACTATGGTACGAGTACCGGTCTAGTGGTACGTCGACGCTACGGTACGCGTACCGGTCTATTCTAGTGGTACGTCGACGCTATGGTACACGTACCGTTCTAGTGGTACACAGCGTTGTGGTACACCCTCCTCCTCTGGGAGGTATGTTACACCCGAGGTTACCGCAGTTCTGTGGTACTTACGAAGGAGCTGTGTTACACAGCCATGGCGCTGTGGTACCCCCAGAAGCAGTGTTACAACCCATCGTAACCCCTGAGAAGGCTGTGTCACACGGCCACGGTGCTGTGGTACCCCCAGAAGCAGTGTTACAACCCATTGTAACCCCTGAGAAGGCTGTGTCACACGACCACAGTGCTGTGGTACCCCCAGAAGTAGTGTTACAACCTATTGTAACCCCTGAGAAGGTTATGTCACACGGCCACAGTGCTGTGGTACCCCCAGAAGCAGTGTTACAACCCATTGTAACCCCTGAGAAGGCTGTGTCACACGACCACAGTGCTGTGGTACCCCCAGAAGTAGTGGTACAACCCATTGTAACCCCTGAGAAGGCTGTGTCACACGACCACAGTGCTGTGGTACCCCATGAGGAGGGAGGGTAAGCTGCGTTGTACGTCATACAAATCATGTAAGTCCAGCACATACGAACAAGACTTGGAATCTCGAATTTCATAAGACGAGAAGCGAAAAAAAAAAGAAGAGAAAAAAATAGAGGAAAAAATCCTAATTCGTATCAAAATATTCAATCAAAAACACACGAGATTTTGTGATCCACCAGAGGAAGCGATAAAACGAGGGAGAGGAGGGATGTCCAATACTGCAAGACGTGGGATGACAAAATACGACCCGTGGGGCTACGCTGAGGAGAACGAAAGAAACCCAACCACATCAGATCAACCATAACTAAAACACGGAAATAGAAATGACGTATCGACACCTCGAGATCTTCGAACTCAAGCCGACGACCGCCCGGAACACAGACGTGGGTGAAGACGAAGAAACAAGTGAAATGCTAACCTTTACCGTCTGGCCTGACAGAGCTTCGTAGACTTTCTGACAAAGACAGAATGAACGAAATAAGCAATATTGATGGGTTTGGCTGGAGTCGTACATCCCCATCTTCTGCTCTGACCTTCATCCCTCATTCATAGGTCTGATCGCTCTGTCTCCTTCATGCCTGACGCATCAGGAACAGAGCGTACTGAACCATGATATTCCATCCTCGTAAATCTCACTCGGCCTTCAGCTGTTCAACTGGAATCAATGCAAAGCGGTTGTTCGTAGACTGAGGCGTGCTCACGTACGAGAAGAAATCTTACTCATTTCATAAACTCGAGAAAATCTATCTCGTCCTTCAACCCGAAACCTCCAACAACCTCTGTCATTCAACCTTTCGTCTTCTCCTCCAAGTTGATCAATCTCTACCTCCTCCTCCCTCTCCAACTGATAAAGCCGATAGATTTTTTTTTTATCGCCTTATTTTCTTCCATCTCCCCTTGGCGTGATGCCGCATCTCTTCCCCTCTCTATCTCCTCCCACTAAACTTAACCCTCCCTCCCCTCCCCTCGCCTCGCCTCTTCTTATATTCACCTCACGCCAGGTCCTCACAGCACGCCCCTAGCTACAGGGTTCGACAAAGCATATGGCCCAGAGGGAAAACACGTCTTCACGTCCTATGGCAGCGAGTGCCTCTTCTGAGCCGGCTTCTGTCTTTGCTTGCCTGTCTCATCTCCGTCTAAAAGCCTACACCTGTCCATTTCTTCATGGAAATATGCCTTTGATCAAGACCGTCTCTGAGAAAGAAAAAAACCTGCGCTCAACCCTTTCTATATATCGCCACATCGCTCTCACTTCGCTTATCTCTCCAGCCTTCGAAACCCTCCTTAACTCCCACTTTCTTAAACACTTATGATCTTCTTCCTTTCTTTCAACACCATCAATATGGCTTCCGTGGTGCAAGGGCTCTCACACTGGTGATCTTCTATCCTATGTGCTTCACCTCTGATCCTCCTCCCTTAAGGATTTCAATGGATTCCACGTCGCGGTCTGCGACATCGGAACATCTGTCAGGCGGTGGCATTCGTTTCTGCTTACTCAACGTCCTTCCTCTGGCTGTGCTGTTTCTCCTTCTTCTCTAATATAGTTCCCAGTCGTTCCATTTCTTTTACTAGGGTGGTTAGAGGAGAGGAAGAAGAGGTGGAACAGGGGAAGGGATAGTTTGATATGGAAGAGAAGACTGAAGCGTGTAGAGGTGTATGGTGTAAAACATTTGGCGCATCTGGGTGATGATCAGGGAGCGTGTTTCCGCCAGACTATGAGTGTGGATGTTCTCGCGATGAATCATTGGTTTACTGAAGAAAATTCACAAAGCTAAGCTAAATAATAATGTTCATTGTGTAGCTAAGATATAATAATGTTCATCATATACATAGATGGATGACTGGAGCCTCCCTGTGGGTTTTTTTAAGGCTTCCAGGAAACCAAGATGATGTTCCATGTTCGTCCTGTTGTCCAGATCTGGGATTTGTCTGTGGTCTGTATCATCGTGGTCTTCCAAGTCTCTGCCACACTCTCTGTGCTGCTTCTCTTCAAGTGTGAACCGATGGAGCTTTTAGCCTTCAATCGTCCGTGCTGGTCTGGCGGTGTTTTCGAAGCAGGTGTCCATCGCATGAGTCGTCGACGGAACGACTTCTTCATCTCCTCTCATCCAGGCACCACTGGCGTCCCTCAGGGTTCTTTCTGTCTTGTCGTCTACCCTTCTCTCTTCTCTCCATCACCGATCCCTCTTCCTGTAAGCTGAGACTCATATGTATACCCTCAGTTTGACGCCTCCATTCTACACCCTTCAGTCCACACTTCCCTTCTTCACATCCCCTAATCCTTCTTTTTTTTCTCTCTCTTGAACATATTTCCTCTCATAAAAGAAAGAGTTCGGACCGGGAATGCGACGGTAACCAAGTCAAATTCATCATCAGAAAAACGAAAAGAAAATGAGATTTCTACCTTTAATATTCTACTGCTAAATCTCACTCGTTTTCTACCTATTATTAGATTTGTAAACACTTGGGTCTCAACACGGCAACACCATAAACATGTTGGCCTTAACCATATCGTCAACTCTGTCCTGGAAAACCTATATAAAGATGATCACAGACTCTGATCCCCTAAAGGTTAGAAGAGGAGGAGGGAGGAGGAGGAGGGGGTGATCACAGAATCTGATCCCATTAAGGAGGAGGGAGGAGGAGGAGGAGGAGGGAGTGTTGTATAGGAGCTGGAGATGATCTATTCTTCTGTGGATCGACTTCATACCACGGGACTCCAGGCGTCTCTTTCGCCCCAGCAACGGAGTGGTTGGTCCTCACACGTCCATCCCTCTCTGACAACCTCGTCCACGCCATCGCCTTCCCTACAACCGCCTCTTTTCCACGAGCCGCGATTTCTTGTTGTTGTTACCTCTCTCTCTCTCTCTCTCTCTCTCTCTCTCTCTCTCTCTCTCTCTCTCTCTCTCTCTCTCCTTTCAATTTTTCTTGCCACTTTCTCTACCTTCCAGAGTTGAGTTCAAAAATACCCGAACTGCTTAAATCAATCCCTATAATATATATATATATATATATATATATATATATATATATATATATATATATATATATATATATATATATATATACATATATATATGACGGCAATATCTTTAAGAACACTGTAACATTATTAGTCTGTGTAATGCTTTTCAAACACGAGCTAATCACAGGAAATAAAACATTCGTTGTAAATTCACGAAACGCATTACGTATGACGTTATTACATGGTATTATTATTGCAACACCGGCGCAAAATATGTCAAATGAAATTGTCCCGAGGCATAGGGGAGGTGGGGGTCGGGGGTCCACGGCTGAGCGAGGAGGAATACAAAGGAATTCAAAGAGCAACAGACCAGCGCTGGGTCTTATCAAGGCCTGTGAGAGGTCAGAGACTGGTGGACTGAAACGGGCTGGCTAGTGTGGTGAAAGCAGAAACACACACACACACACACACACACACACACATATATATATATATATATATATATATATATATATCGTTGTTGTTCGCTGATGATACAGCGCTGGTGGCTGATTCATGTGAGAAACTGCAGAAGCTGGTGACTGAGTTTGGTAAAGTGTGTGGAAGAAGAAAGTTGAGAGTAAATGTGAATAAGAGCAAGGTTATTAGGTACAGTAGGGGTGAGGGTCAAGTCAATTGGGAGGTGAGTTTGAATGGAGAAAAACTGGAGGAAGTGAAGTGTTTTAGATATCTGGGAGTGGATCTGTCAGCGGATGGAACCATGGAAGCGGAAGTGGATCATAGGGTGGGGGAGGGGGCGAAAATTTTGGGAGCCTTGAAAAATGTGTGGAAGTCGAGAACATTATCTCGGAAAGCAAAAATGGGTATGTTTGAGGGAATAGTGGTTCCAACAATGTTGTATGGTTGCGAGGCGTGGGCTATGGATAGAGATGTGCGCAGGAGGATGGATGTGCTGGAAATGAGATGTTTGAGGACAATGTGTGGTGTGAGGTGGTTTGATCGAGTAAGTAACGTAAGGGTAAGAGAGATGTGTGGAAATAAAAAGAGCGTGGTTGAGAGAGCAGAAGAGGGTGTTTTGAAATGGTTTGGGCACATGGAGAGAATGAGTGAGGAGAGATTGACCAAGAGGATATATGTGTCGGAGGTGGAGGGAACGAGGAGAAGAGGGAGACCAAATTGGAGGTGGAAAGATGGAGTGAAAAAGATTTTGTGTGATCGGGGCCTGAACATGCAGGAGGGTGAAAGGAGGGCAAGAAATAGAGTGAATTGGTGTCATGTGGTATACAGGGGTTGACGTGCTGTCAGTGGATTGAAGCAAGGCATGTGAAGCGTCTGGGGTAAACCATGGAAAGCTGTGTAGGTATGTATATTTGCGTGTGTGGACGTGTGTATGTACATGTGTATGGGGGGGGGGGGGGTTGGGCCATTTCTTTCGTCTGTTTCCTTGCGCTACCTCGCAAACGCGGGAGACAGCGACAAAGTATAAAAAAAAAAAAAAAAATATATATATATATATATATATATATATATATATATATATATATATATATATATATATATATAAAGGTCCTGTGGGTCTTCGCAAAGACAGAGAGTTACACTGATACGCAGACCACACAGACCTGGAGGTCCGAGCGAGGTGGTCTGGCCTTAAAGCTAAGATAGAAAAGCGAATGGCCTTTTCATTGACCCAATGCGAATTTCTACGACACATTTAAGGATAGAATATAAAATTCAGAACAAATAAAGTACGTCAATATTAGGCAATATCTGATTATTGGGAATATATGATATAGAACCACAGTAACCTTTAAATATATATATATATATATATATATATATATATATATATATATATATATATATATATATATATATATATTTTCCTTTTTTTTTCGTACATATTTGCAATTTCCCACGTTAGCGAGGTAGCGTTAAGAACAGAGGATTGAGCCTTAGAGGGAATATCCTTACTTGGCCCCCTTCTCTGTTTCTTCTTTTGGAAAATTGAAAACAAGAGGGGGAGATTTCCAGGTCTATTCACTGAGTCAAAAGCTGAGTATCGAACCTGCTTCGATGTTCAGGGAGTTGGTCGATACCAGAGACTGATAGCGGGGAATCGAAACTCGTCCAGTCGCCACTTTTATATTCAGCAGATGTGTGAACAGAAGATGAACCACTCGAGAGAGAACGGATCAAAAACATGGTCTCTCCAAATGTAACCTCTTGGCTTGAAAATATACTTCCAATGTTGAGTAGCGTCAAGCAAGACGCTATTACGAAGCGAGACTGGAGGGCTGGGCGAAAAGTTATAAAATAGTATCCCTGAAAAAAAATTGGATGTGATCTTTTCTTCGTCAGGGGGGGGTTGACTGAAGAAAACGGGGTGTCCTATAGGGGTAACGGACTCATCGCATACACTCATTTACAACCTTGAGGTCGACCGAACGACCCTTGAGCACGAGGATACGACCCTTATGTATGACGGAATGACCTCTGACCTGACTATTAACGGTCAGATCAAGGGTCAAGCCTTCGTACCCAAGGGTTCGTTCTGGTTAATGATACCTTCCAATTGAGAAAAACGGAAGGAAAACAAAATATTACATATTCGGGAGCTCTGAACTGGGCCGGAGTTACCAGATGTTGCCTGAGGCTTAAAAAATTCGCTTATCTATCCATTTACCTCAGATTTCACATGAAGTGCTATACCAACACCTCTTATCGTCGCTGGCATAATATGAACTGTTATTAATGCCTCTCTCTCTCTCTCTCTCTCTCTCTCTCTCTCTCTCTCTCTCTCTCTCTCTCTCTCTCTCTCTCTCTCTCTCTCTCTCTCTCAGGGATTTTGGTGACACTTATCTTCTGGCCCTCGACGTTGCCGCCAAAGCATTTGACAAAGTGTGGCCTAAGTCCTTCCTCTCCAACCTCCCATCCTAATTCTCTATATTCCTTAGATACAGTCATCTAACCTCCCTTCCTACTTCTCTATATTCCTTAGATACAGTCTTCTAACCTCCCTTCCTACTTCTCTATATTCCTTAGATACAGTCATCTAACCTCCCTTCCTACTTCTCTATATTCCTTAGATACAGTCATCTAACCTCCCATCCTACTTCTCTATATTCCTTAGATACAGTCATCTAACCTCCCATCCTACTTCTCTATATTCCTTAGATACAGTCTTCTCTCGGGCGGCCTCAATGCTGAATTGATTCAAAGAGCGACTTCCCCCTTCATATCCGACCAACAGTGGAGTTCCTCATGGTTCTGTCTTGTCACCTACTCTCTTTCTTTTCTCAATACATAACAGTATCTCATCTATTTCTAACCCGTTCTCTTCTATATTCGTTCTATTTCTCGGACTGAACATATTTCTTTTTCTCATTTCAAACTAGTGCAGCATCTGGAAATGGGGAAGCAGTAACCTACATAAAACTCAATGGTGTTAAAACGCAATCGCTCCCTATCTCACTAAGTGTCATTAGTTTATCTCCGTTCAATTCCACAATTCAGCTTTTAAAACTCATTCATATTGGGCATAACTTCATCCTCTATTCTACCCTGGGCAACCCCATATAATCAACCCTTACAAAACCTCCTTCTCACAAGCTGAGGCGTGAGGCGGTGTGTGTGGCACAGATGCCGCAATCATTGTTCTTGCAAATAGGCAATTGGATAATCTATGGCGTTCGACTCACATCAGCACGGAACACACCGCTCCCATATCTAGGAGTGGGATCCTCATCTTCCTCCTCCTCCTCCGCCTCTTCATCAGCGAGAACGGAATCAACAAAGGCCCTCCATCTCATGGAATCTTAGCGTCACCTCTCTTCAGCCCTCTCCCTCTCTCTGTCCGCCCCGGGGTAGTTGCTGCTCTCTCTCTCTCTCTCTCTCTCTCTCTCTCTCTCTCTCTCTCTCTCTCTCTCCCTCTCTACGCACACTAGTTCAACCACTGTTCTCGCGCGGCGTCTCCGCCTACAAAGGTGTTGGCGACGCGGGGCGCGCGCGTCTGGTGGCTCCTGCACGCCACCACAGGTTGTCTGAGTGTAGACCCGACTGACCAGACATGGAGAGGTGCTGTGGTGATGACTCCTCCTCCTCCTTCTTCCTCCTCCTCCTCCCTCCTCTCGATCAGCTAGACTGTGGCGCTCTCTTCCTCCTCCTCCTCCTTTTGTTCTCCTGTCTTCATATAAACTGTCATCCTTTAAGAGTCCGGTCAACACACACACACACACACACACACACACACACACACACACGCCTGGGAAGCCATGTTTAATTCGTCCCTCTCTTTTCCTCTCACTTTAAGTCTTTTCATCTGAGATGACCTTTGTGTTGAGCATGTTCTCCCCGTGTGCCATGTTCGGGGATAATGAATAAAGAATATGAATAAAAATAATGAATATCCTCCCCTCTAACACAATATCCATCTCTTCCACACACACACACACACACACACACACACACTGTCCTCCCCTCCCACATAGAGTCCTTTCCTCCCACATGCAACCCTCTTCTCTAACACAAAACCTTCCCGCCCACATAAAACCCTCCCTTCCCACATGAAACCCTCCCTTCCCTCCCACATAAAACCCTTGCCTACCACAAAAAAACTTTCCCTCCCACACAAAACCTTCCCCTCCCATATAAAACCCTTCCCTCCCACATAAAACCCTCCCCTCCCTCATAAAATCCTTCCCTCCAAACACAACTCCTTCCTCTCCCACATAAAAACCCGCCCTTCCCTCCCACATAAAACCCCTCCCCGTCTCACACCAACAGCAAACACACAGTGTTGCCACAGCCATCAAAGGTACATTTTACAATGGCTGGCCACGAGTTTTTTCCCTCTGATTCGCTCCTTCTGGCGTGTCTAGTGTGCGCCAAGGGGCCCTCCACTCGTGTGGCAACGCTGGGAAAGATGGTGTGGGTGTATCTTCCTCCTCTTTGTTTATACTGTGTCTGATTGGCTTGTGATGGCAAGGTACAGTGTTCTGATTGGCTTGTGGTGACAAGGTCCGGTGTTCTGACTGGCTCGTGGTGGCAAGGTACAGTGTTCTGATTGGCTTACAGTGACTGAGTACAGTGTTTTAACGGGTTCCTGGTGTCATAGTACAGTATCCTGATTATTCCTGTGGTGTTAAATTACAGTGCAAGGACTGAATGATGACGTCAAAGTAGTGTTTCTCTCTCTCTCTCTCTCTCTCTCTCTCTCTCTCTCTCTCTCTCTCTCTCTCTCTCTCTCTCTCCCTGGTCATCAATAGCAATTTCATTCAAAGGTACGACCCTTGCGCACGACGGTACGGTAACCCTTGTGCACGACGGTACGGTAACCCTTGTGCACGACGGTACGACCCTTGTGCACGGCGGTACGACCCTTGTGCACGGCGGTACGACCCTTGTGCACGACGGTACGGTAACCCTTGTGCACGACGGTACGGTAACCCTTGTGCTCGACGGTACGACCATTGTGCATGACGGTACGACCATTGTGCACGACGGTACGGCGACTTTCGAGCACGACGGTACAACCCGGGGATATGGTGACCTTCGCCTTTGACCTGGCCCTTAAAGCTTAGGTCAAAGGCCACATCACCGTACCCAAGGGTCGCAACTACACGTTCACAGTCTTAAAACTAAATAGATATTAGTCTGAACTGAAATTGCTGCAGTTGGCCCACAGTCAACCCAGCTGTTCATCCTTCACTAAGGGTGGGGGAGGGGTGGGGTTTAGTCGATAAACTGGGTACCTGATTTAGGCAATTCTTAAGCCCATCCTAGCATTAACCAAATCATTACGAGAGAATGGACAAAACACGAAAACAAAAAAAATATAAGTTGTTCAAGACACACCCACTTACCCAGGTCAACCCCCGCCACGCAACCCCATTCAATCACTTTCCCTTACAACGGCTTCGACCCGAGAAAGCGAACAGTGGTTGGTCTATAAAGATTGGTGTTGGACGGCGGGAATCAAGTGTGATGCTGGGATTTAGATAACTTTGTTAAGTACTGGCACCTGATGAGGTGGACTGTCTCCATGAAACATGTCGTGTCACATGTATAGAAAAATTACATGTTAAATAAAATTGTATGAACTCCTACTGAAGTGAAATTTTTTCTTCATATATATATATATATATATATATATATATATATATATATATATATATATATATATATATATATATCAGTTTAGTGTGTATGTGGTGGCACACGGCAGTCCAGCCCTGGCGTTGCCAGACACCACCAGCGCACTGAACCACTTTACCTTTAATGGACAAAATCTCATAACGGTAACGACCTGGTATGACGAGGAAACTCTGGACTAAAACACAAATATAATCAAAATCCGAAGATTTAATGTACTTACCCCGAGCGCTCTTCACTAACGAACTACACCACTCTCTAACTCCCTTCGATCAGGCATCCTAAAACTTAAACAACGTTAAAATATATATATATATATATATATATATATATATATATATATATATATATATATATATATATATATATATGTATCTATATAATGAAAAATAATGACAGAGCATTTAATCCGAACTGAGATAAAAATCACTTACGAATTATAGGGAATACCTGTGTATATATATATATATATATATATATATACGAATAAAGTGTATATGAACGCGCACCTTCATAGAACATAAACCTCCAACAGCCAGGATCGAACCTGGGACCCCTTGTGCAAGAGGCAGGCATGCTAACCGCTAGGCTATGGGACTGTATAATAGGAAACAACTATTCGAAATACTAAGTACTCGAATACCCTTCCTCTCACTATGGTGAGCAACGGGGTCTATCAGCTGGCTATGTGCGTCTGTTCGGAAATAACCGGTATAGACCCCGTTGCTCACCATTGTGAGACGAAGGGTATTCGAGTACTTAGTATTTCGAATAGTTGTTTCCTATTATACAGTCCCATAGCCTAGCGGTTAGCATGCCTGCCTCTTGCACAAGGGGTCCCGGGTTCGACCCTGGCTGTTGGAGGTTTGTATGTTATATATATATAATATATATATATATATATATATATATATATATATATATATATATATAAAGTACTTGATCGTCGTTTCCCGCGTCAGCGAAGTGGCGTCAAAAACAAAGAATGACCCATCCACTCATATACACACATATATATAATTGAATGCCCATACACGTACATATACATTCCCGGCGCCACCCCGCCCCACAGGAAACAGCATTGCTGTCCCCCGCTTCAGCGAGGTAGCGCCAGGAAAACAGGCAACACGTGGTGCTACCGGACTCCGCCTGCTTGAGGTTACACGTCAAAGAACTTCCCACTCCAAAGGTGTCTACGTTTCCCTGCTACTGGAAGGAGCGCAGGCTTGGTTGGGATGCAGTAGCCGATAGAATGTGTCCTGGGTAACACCAGGACACACATTTATACGAACTGGTTCTGGGGTAATCATACAGCACGGTCATGTATTGTTGTACAGCGAACGTAAATGTATTATATTGTACTGCGAACGCAACTGTATTGTTGTATAGCGAACGTAAATGTATCATATTGTATTGCGAACGTAACTGTATTGTTGTATAGTGAACGTAAATGTATTGTTGTATAGCGAACGTAAATGTATTATTGTATAGCAAACGTAAATGTATTATTGTATAGCGAACGTAAATGTATAATTGTATAGCGAACGTTAATGTATTGCGAACGTAAATGTACTATTGTATAGCAAACGTAAATGTATTATTGTAAAGCGAACGTAACTGTATTGTTGTATAGCGAACGTAAATGTATTATTGTATTGCGAACGTAAATGTATTGTTGTATAGCGAACGTAAATGTATTATTGTATTGCGAACGTAAATGTACTGTTGTATAGCGAACGTAACATCAGCGAAGTGTGTCGCAGGCGCACACAGCAACCACTGTGGTATGGCATACGTGTGCGATCTTTATGCTTTCTCTTCTGTTAACCCGTAAGTGATAGGTCAAAGGTCATCCAGTCGTAACCAAGGGTCGTTTAAAGTCGTGGAGAAGGGACGTCCCGTCGTGCTCAAGGGTCGTAACCGTCGTGCCGTGTGAGGCCAAAACGTCGGGGTCGTGGGTCGTACTCGAGGGTCGCTACGTCGAGGTCATGGGTATTGTACAAGGGTCGTACCTCACCGTCATGTTCAAGGGTCGTAGATCAGACGTGTTCAAGGGTCGTACCTCAGACGTGTTCAAGGGTCGTACCTCACCGTCGTGTACATGGGTCATACGTCGAGGTCATGGGTATTGTACAAGGGTCGTATCTCACCGTCGTGTACAAGGGTCGTACCTCGGACGCGTTTAAGGGTCGTACCTCAGATGTGTTCAAGGGTCGTACCTCACCGTCGTGTTCAAGGGTCGTAACTCGGAAGTGTTCAAGGGTCGTACCTCAGACGTGTTCAAGGGTCGTACCTCACCGTCGTGTTCAAGGGTCGTAACTCGGAAGTGTTCAAGGGTCGTACCTCAGACGTGTTCAAGGGTCGTACCTCAGACGTGTTCAAGGGTCGTACCTCAGACGTGTTCAAGGGTCGTACCTCACCGTCGTGTTCAAGGGTCGTAACTCGGAAGTGTTCAAGGGTCGTACCTCAGACGTGTTCAAGGGTAGTACCTCAGACGTGTTCAAGGGTCGTACCTCAGATGTGTTCAAGGGTCGTACCTCAGATGTGCTCAAGGGTCGTACCTCAGACGTGTTCAAGGGTCGTACCTCACCGTCGTGTACAAGGGTCGTACCTCGGACGCGTTTAAGGGTCGTACCTCAGATGTGTTCAAGGGTCGTACCTCACCGTCGTGTTCAAGGGTCGTAACTCGGAAGTGTTCAAGGGTCGTACCTCAGACGTGTTCAAGGGTCGTACCTCACCGTCGTGTTCAAGGGTCGTAATTCGGAAGTGTTCAAGGGTCGTACCTCAGACGTGTTCAAGGGTCGTACCTCAGACGTGTTCAAGGGTCGTACCTCAGACGTGTTCAAGGGTCGTACCTCAGACGTGTTCAAGGGTCGTACCTCACCGTCGTGTACAAGGGTCGTAACTCACCGTCGCGCTGAATGCTCACTGGGTTCCAGCGAGACGGAACCCCTGCAGAACGAAGGATCGAAGCCAGACCCACTACAGATCCTGATAATTGTGATGTACCCAGCGCTGCTGACCTGCCGACTGCATCCTGCAAAGTTTATGCATTCTGTCTACCTGGGCGGCACTCTAACCCCCCGACACGGGCGCTGTTGATGACACTTGGACAGATGTATTAATATATTCCCGAGGCCAAGGGACCCACCATTTTCCATGCCAGACCTGCCGCTATTCTCCTCTCTCTCTCTCTCTCTCTCTCTCTCTCATGGTTGGTCGCTGTTTCCCGCACCAGCGAGGTGGCGGCAGGAGCAGCCGAAAAAAAGAAAGGGCCTCATTTTCATACATCCGTTCTCTAGGTGTCATGTGTCATGCACCAAAAACCAGAGCCTCCCTATCCACAACCAGACCTCACAAACGAGATTCCATGCGTTACCCCTGATTGCTTTATAAGCCCTGGTTCAGCCCAATGACAGCACTTCGCTCCTCGTATATCACAACACTCCAATTCGTCCCGTCCTATACACACCTCTCACCCTCCTGGCTATTCAGGTCCCGATGACTCGAAGCCTCTTTCAATCCATTCTTCTACCTCCTTCTAGTTTAACCCTCTTCCTTGTCCCTACCTCCCTCCACTTCTGACACACGCATATCGCCTCTTGTTCGATCTCTCATCACTCATCCTCTCCACATGTCTAAACCGTTTCAAGCCCACCCTGGTCAGCCTTTTCCATCATACTCTGCATCTACCACACCTCTCTATCATGTCATCAACCCGACCCACACCACACATCATTGTCTTTGTAGTTCACTCTCGTAACTGAGTGTAGTTCACTGCCACTTCCCAGTCTCCTTTGTTATAATGCAGTAGGTACGATGTTCACCGTTTTCCCATTCCTTTGGCCCTCTACCTCTCTCCAGCCACATTTTGAACAACACTTCAAGATTCTACCTTATCTGCACATATCTTCAACACACATGGTGAATCTTCAGTAGGACCCAGACCAATATTTAGGTCAAGACCTTCTAGTATTACAGTAACATTTTTTTTTTGAATATCTAAATGATTTCCAAAACCTTCTTCTCATTACATCACGCTGGCGTCAGGGGGGAGAGGGGGCTGGCTGGCTAGCTGTGTAGTGTCTTCCACCGTGAAAACACGCTCGAATGGTATTCACTTCCTCACACATCCTTACGTCACCCTCAACGACTCTACCTTCTGAATCCCTTATCGTAACTACCTGCTCCTGAAAACCCTTCTGAATCCTTTAACCTGATTACCTGCTCCTTAAAACCCTTCTGAATCTTGTAACCTGTCTACCTGCTCCTTAAAACCCTTCTGAATCCTTTAGCCTGATTACCTGCTCCTTAAAAACCCTTCTGAATCCTTTAGCCTGATTACCTGCGCCTTAAAACTGACAATTGACCTTAGATGAACCTATGGAGAAGTTTTGTACCATCTCTTCCCTCGTCCACAATTTTCCATTTCAACAGTTCTTTGTTCCTCACTTCTGATCTTCGTATACTCGTTCCTTGTCCTCTTAAACCATGCAAACGCAGGTTGGCTGGCTGGCTGTACTTACGTGCCGCTTATGTACCTTCGCCACTGCACACCTCAAAAGCCCTTCCTTCGCTTTCTGACGTCTTTCTTACCATTCCCCCTGTGTATGTGAGGCTTGACGTGCCCAACGTCTCACACCAGAACCCATCAACCCACCCTCTCTCTCTCTCTCTCTCTCTCTCTCTCTCTCTCTCTCTCTCTCTCTCTCTCTCCACAGAGCCACGGTTCCTGCCTACTGAACTCCATTTCCCACTCTACGTTACCATACAAATTGTACGTGTGTGTGTGTGTGTGTGTGTGTGTGTGTGTGTGTGTGTGTGAGGAAGGAAGCCACTCATGGATTACCCCCCTGCGCTCACTCAACTCGTGTGAATTCCAAGCTCTGCGAGTTCTTGCGTGGAATGGGTTGGGGGGGGGAAATCGCTTCGCGCACCGAATCACCCCCGGAAAGATTGGGGATTGGGGATGGGAGGACGGGAACCCAGAGTGACTGGATGGGAGTGGAGGTACTCCTTCAGAGTGACTGGGGTGTAGGGAGGGGGGCGCCAGTGTGACTGGGGAGAGAGGGTGGAGTGTGTGTATGCGTGTGTGTGTGTGTGTGTGTGAGTGTGTGTGTGTGTGTAAGGGTGGTTAGAGGGTCGAAAAGAAGGAGGCTTCATCTGCCATCAGGTCGTGTCAGAGGTCAAGGTTAATCACGTGGTTACAGTGATAACAGTGATATGATGATAACAGTGATATGGTCATAACAGTGATACAGTGACGTCAGTGACATCAATACCACGTCACAAACATGTTCAAAGCTACATAGGACGTGATCCCTGAGCACGACGGTACGATCCCTGAGCACGACGGTACGATCCCTGAGCATGACGGTACGATCCCTGAGCATGACGGTACGATCCCTGAGCATGACGGTACGATCCCTGAGCATGACGGTACGATCCTTGAGCATGACGGTACGATCCCTGAGCATGACGGTACGATCCTTGAGCACGACGGTACGATCCCTGAGCATGACGGTACGATCCTTGAGCACGACGGTACGATCCTTGAGCATGACGGTACGATCCCTGAGCATGACGGTACGATCCTTGAGCACGACGGTACGATCCCTGAGCATGACGGTACGATCCCTGAGCATGACGGTACGATCCTTGAGCATGACGGTACGACCCTTGAGCACGACGGTACGATCCCTGAGCATGACGGTACGATCCTTGAGCACGACGGTACGATCCCTGAGCATGACGGTACGATCCTTGAGCACGACGGTACGATCCCTGAGCATGACGGTACGATCCCTGAGCACGACGGTACGATCCCTGAGCATGACGGTACGATCCTTGAGCATGACGGTACGATCCCTGAGCATGACGGTACGGTCCCTGAGCAAGACGGTACGATCCCTGAGCACGACGGTACGATCCCTGAGCAAGAGGGTACGATCCCTGAGCATGACGGTACGATCCCTGAGCATGACGGTACGATCCCTGAGCATGACGGTACGATCCCTGAGCATGACGGTACGATCCCTGAGCACGACGGTACGATCCCTGAGCATGACGGTACGATCCCTGAGCATGACGGTACGATCCCTGGGCACGACGGTACGATCCCTGAGCATGACGGTACGATCCCTGAGCATGACGGTACGATCCCTGAGCACGACGGTACGATCCCTGAGCACGACGGTACGATCCTTGAGCACGACGGTACGATCCCTGAGCATGACGGTACGATCCCTGAGCATGACGGTACGATCCCTGAGCATGACGGTACGATCCCTGAGCATGACGGCACGATCCCTGAGCATGACGGTACGATCCCTGAGCATGACGGTACGATCCCTGAGCATGACGGTACGATCCCTGAGCATGACGGTACGATCCCTGAGCATGACGGTACGATCCCTGGGCACGATGGTACGATCCCTGGGCACGACGGTACGATCCCTGAGCATGACCATACGATCCCTGAGCATGACGGTACGATCCCTGAGCACGACGGTACGATCCTTGAGCACGACGGTACGATCCCTGAGCATGACGGTACGATCCC
>NC_092243.1:69424469-69486969 GCF_036320965.1 Panulirus ornatus | reverse complement strand
CTTACTGACGTGGTAAGTAATGACGACACGTCCCTTACTGACGTGGTAAGTAATGACGACACGTCCCTTACTGACGTGGTAAGTAATGACGACACGTCCCTTACTGACGTGGTAAGTAATGACGACACGTCCCTTACTGACGTGGTAAGTAATGACGACACGTCCCTTACTGACGTGGTAAGTAATGACGACACGTCCCTTACTGACGTGGTAAGTAATGACGACACGTCCCTTACTGACGTGGTAAGTAATGACGACACGTCCCTTACTGACGTGGTAAGTAATGACGACACGTCCCTTACTGACGTGGTAAGTAATGACGACACGTCCCTTACTGACGTGGTAAGTAATGACGACACGTCCCTTACTGACGTGGTAAGTAATGACGACACGTCCCTTACTGACGTGGTAAGTAATGACGACACGTCCCTTACTGACGTGGTAAGTAATGACGACACGTCCCTTACTGACGTGGTAAGTAATGACGACACGTCCCTTACTGACGTGGTAAGTAATGACGACACGTCCCTTACTGACGTGGTAAGTAATGACGACACGTCCCTTACTGACGTGGTAAGTAATGACGACACGTCCCTTACTGACGTGGTAAGTAATGACGACACGTCCCTTACTGACGTGGTAAGTAATGACGACACGTCCCTTACTGACGTGGTAAGTAATGACGACACGTCCCTTACTGACGTGGTAAGTAATGACGACACGTCCCTTACTGACGTGGTAAGTAATGACGACACGTCCCTTACTGACGTGGTAAGTAATGACGACACGTCCCTTACTGACGTGGTAAGTAATGACGACACGTCCCTTACTGACGTGGTAAGTAATGACGACACGTCCCTTACTGACGTGGTAAGTAATGACGACACGTCCCTTACTGACGTGGTAAGTAATGACGACACGTCCCTTACTGACGTGGTAAGTAATGACGACACGTCCCTTACTGACGTGGTAAGTAATGACGACACGTCCCTTACTGACGTGGTAAGTAATGACGACACGTCCCTTACTGACGTGGTAAGTAATGACGACACGTCCCTTACTGACGTGGTAAGTAATGACGACACGTCCCTTACTGACGTGGTAAGTAATGACGACACGTCCCTTACTGACGTGGTAAGTAATGACGACACGTCCCTTACTGACGTGGTAAGTAATGACGACACGTCCCTTACTGACGTGGTAAGTAATGACGACACGTCCCTTACTGACGTGGTAAGTAATGACGACACGTCCCTTACTGACGTGGTAAGTAATGACGACACGTCCCTTACTGACGTGGTAAGTAATGACGACACGTCCCTTACTGACGTGGTAAGTAATGACGACACGTCCCTTACTGACGTGGTAAGTAATGACGACACGTCCCTTACTGACGTGGTAAGTAATGACGACACGTCCCTTACTGACGTGGTAAGTAATGACGACACGTCCCTTACTGACGTGGTAAGTAATGACGACACGTCCCTTACTGACGTGGTAAGTAATGACGACACGTCCCTTACTGACGTGGTAAGTAATGACGACACGTCCCTTACTGACGTGGTAAGTAATGACGACACGTCCCTTACTGACGTGGTAAGTAATGACGACACGTCCCTTACTGACGTGGTAAGTAATGACGACACGTCCCTTACTGACGTGGTAAGTAATGACGACACGTCCCTTACTGACGTGGTAAGTAATGACGACACGTCCCTTACTGACGTGGTAAGTAATGACGACACGTCCCTTACTGACGTGGTAAGTAATGACGACACGTCCCTTACTGACGTGGTAAGTAATGACGACACGTCCCTTACTGACGTGGTAAGTAATGACGACACGTCCCTTACTGACGTGGTAAGTAATGACGACACGTCCCTTACTGACGTGGTAAGTAATGACGACACGTCCCTTACTGACGTGGTAAGTAATGACGACACGTCCCTTACTGACGTGGTAAGTAATGACGACACGTCCCTTACTGACGTGGTAAGTAATGACGACACGTCCCTTACTGACGTGGTAAGTAATGACGACACGTCCCTTACTGACGTGGTAAGTAATGACGACACGTCCCTTACTGACGTGGTAAGTAATGACGACACGTCCCTTACTGACGTGGTAAGTAATGACGACACGTCCCTTACTGACGTGGTAAGTAATGACGACACGTCCCTTACTGACGTGGTAAGTAATGACGACACGTCCCTTACTGACGTGGTTAGTAATGACGACACGTCCCTTACTGACGTGGTAAGTAATGACGACACGTCCCTTACTGACGTGGTAAGTAATGACGACACGTCCCTTACTGACGTGGTAAGTAATGACGACACGGAGGAGGAAGCACACCTGACCGACCATGAGGTGTGCGGTACGACTGCTTTCCTCTTGCTCACCTGTACAGATGACGAGGTGCCAGACGTTAGCAGGTCAGCCTCTGTTTACACCAGGCACGTGGAGCCTCTGTTTACACCAGGCACGTGAAGCCTCTGTCTACAGCAGGCACGTGAGGCCTTTGTTTACGACAGGCCTTTGTTTATAACAGACACGTGAAGCCTCTGTCTACACCAGGCACGTTCAGCCTCTGTTTACACCAGGCACGCTCAGCCTCTGTTTACAGCAGGCACGTTCAGCCTCTGTTTACACCAGGCACGTTCAGCCTCTGTTTACCAAAGTCACGTGAAGCCTCTGTCTACACCAGGCACGTTCAGCCTCTGTTTACAGCAGGCACGTTCAGCCTCTGTTTACACTAAAGACACCAAGACTTTCTTCTTCTTCTTCTTCTTTTTAAATATTTTTCTTTTTCTTGTAGAATCTCTTTTGGAGGAGCGGAGGCGCGATGTGGCTGCCGGGGCCACACACACACACACACAATCTCCGGGAATCTTCAGTATCGCCTCGCCGGTAAAGCCGTCTTGATGAAATGCCAGAAATATGATACCCATTAAGACACACCATCAAGGAAAAGAGGAGGAGAAAGAGATCTCGAGAGCTTCTATATCCATTCTAACTAAATGGCTGTGGGTACTTACCAATAGGGCTTAAAGCGGGTGTGTGGGGGGGGATCATTGTTCCCTGTGGGGCGGGGTAGCGCCGGGAATGGATGAAGGCAAGCAAAGTATGAATATGCACATGTGTATAATATGTATATGTCTGTGTATGTGTATGTATATGTCTGTGTATGTGTATGTATATATATATATGTATATGTTGATATGTACATCTGCGTGTATGAGTGTTTACGTATATATACATACGTGTATATATTTTTAGTTTAAGAGAACTGTTCAGTAGGTGCTACCGGACTCCGCCTGCCTGGTGGTTACATCGGGGATGAGGAGTTCACCTTCGTTGAGGTTGCTGGGGTCAATCGTTTCCCTGCTCCTGCTTGGAGTGCAGGAGCCCCTTAAATGGGGTCCTGGGGGTTGTAATAACAACAAAAACACAACAACAATAATAATAATGATAATAATAATGATAATAATAATAATAATAATAATAATAATAATAATGATAATAATAATAATAATAATAATAATAATAATAATAATAATAATAATAACAAAAATAATAATAATAATAATAATAATAATAATAATAATAATAATAATGATAATAATAATAACAAAAATAATAATAATAATAATAATAATAATAATAATAATAATAATAATAACAACAATGATAATAAATAATGATAAAGATAATGATAACTATAATACTAAAATAAGAACACGAAGAACTGATCACATAAATCTGTTCTCTGTTGGAAGGGAATTTTTTTTCAACAATACTGACATTAAACCACCTATTCAAAGCACCCACAGTGGGGAGTCAGACCACTTATGCTAACCACACACGGGGGGGGGGGGTTAAACCACCCACAGGGTGGGAGTTAAACCACCTATTCAAACCACCCACAGGTGGGAGTTAAACCACCTACGCAAAGTACCCACACTGGGGAGTTAAACCACCTATGCAAACCACCCACAGAGGGGGAGTTAAACCACCTACGCAAAGCACCTACAGAGGAGGGGAGTTAAACCACCTATGCAAAGCACCCACAGTGGGGAGTTAAACCACCTACACAAACCACCCACAGGGGGGGGGGGGTGGAGTTAAACCACCTATGCAAACCTCCTTCCTCCCTCCACGCTACGCAGAAAGCACCGACTGCATTCCTGTGTGTGTGTGTGTGTGTGTGTGTGTGTGTGTGTGTGTGTGTGTGTGGTGTGGGTGGGGGGGGGGGGGAAGGCTCCTTATGCATAGACAAACACCCACTTAACAACACAAGAGGAGCAAGTTACATTACATCAACTTGTTCGAGGATGTAGAATGCATCAATAGGTGAGTGGCAACCCACACTCAGATCTCATCGATGTGTGTGTGTGTGTGTGTGTGTGTGTGTGTGTGTGTGTGTGTTTCATGGTTCTTTCAGCCTCAGGACAATAGAAAGTGTACGGCATTGTGGGCCGTATTAACAGCTGTAGGTAATATGGTGTTAACCCCTCGATGCCTTAAAAGCTATATCACACTCTGGCGAAGTCAGATACATATAATTATATATATATATATATATATATATATATATATATATATATATATATATATATATATATATATATATATTATATATACATATATGCGAATATAGTACATATGAACGCTCAGTTCCACATAACATACAAACCTCCATCAGCCAGGATCGAACCCGGGACCCCTGCGTGGCAGGCGGGAGCGCTACCGCTAAGCTATGATCATTTCCGCTCCCCACGCAGGGGTCCCGGGTTCGATCCTAGCTGTCGGAGGTTTGTATGTTATATATATATATATATATATATATATATATATATATATATATATATATATATATATACTCTAATGTCGGTTTCATTTTTCTACACATAATATACGTAAACATTTAGTAAGCCCGGAGAATAAGGGTGAAACTTGTGGGGCCATTATCAGATAATTAGCTCATTAATCTTTAGATCAATTATAACTTCATCTCCAACAACCAATACTGATTAATGTCTCAGTTAAATCCATTTTTCCCCCCACGTGATCCCAGGGGAGGGGGGGGGGGGAATCGAACCAGGCTACCCTCCGTCACGGAAGAATGGAATCACCCACTGCGCCACAGCCTTCCCATTCGAACCACGGGTCTTACCGTATGGAAGACGAGGTGAAAACCCCAGCAAGCCAGAACATCTGGTCTTTACAGAGTGGATGTGACGAGAGAGTTTCAGGGAGAGAGAGAGAGAGAGAGAGAGAGAGAGAGAGAGAGAGAGAGAGAGAGAGAGAGAGAGAGAGAGAGAGAGAGAGGACTAGGGAGATGGAGGAATCAGGGAGAAGAGGAGGGGTGCTAGGGAGAGGGAGGATCCAGAGAGAGAGAGAGAGAGAGAGAGAGAGAGAGAGAGAGAGAGAGAGAGAGAGAGAGAGAGAGAGAGAGAGAGAGAGAGAGAGAGCGAGAGAGAGAGAGAGAGAGAGAGAGAGAGAGAGAGAGAGAGAGAGGGGGGGGAGGGGAGGGGAGAGAGGAGGTACCAGGGAGACGGAAGGAGGCCTTGGGAGAGGGAGGGAGGGAGGGAGGATGTGGGGATCATGTTTCATAAGTGTGCCCAACAGAAGCCATTACCATCTTCAGATTTTTCTTCTTTCTTTCTTTCATACTATTCCCCATTTCCCGCGTTAGCGAGGTAGCGTTAAGAACAGAGGACTGGGCCTTTGAGGGAATATCCTCATCTGGCCCCCTTCTCTGTTCCTTCTTTGGGGGAAAAAAAAAAAAGGTCAAGAGATGGGGTATGTCTGGTGATATAGGGGGCACGACGTTGTTATTGTATGGACGCGAGGGATGGGGGCTATGGATGAGACTGTACGGAGGGAGGCGGGGCACATGCTGGAAGTGTTTGAGGACAATATTATATAGTGTGAGGAAGGATGATCGAGTATGTAATGATAGGGTGAGAGAGAGAGATGTGCTAAGAAGAGTGTGGCTAAGAGAGATGAGGAGGTTTGGACATATTGAGAGAATGAGTGAGGAGAGGTTGACAAAGAGGATATACTAACAAATATCGCCTTTTAGAACTCAAATTCATCCGGGTTCTTCCCTAGTGAATTTATATACCACCCTGTCTCAACATCCGTACGTACGATCACAAAAAACATCATTCGTTTCACAAACTTCCTCAAACTGCGTCGCTAACTCATGACGTTCCTGTGGAGTCTCTACTACCACCAGAACCGCGTCATCTTCAAACACCAACCAGTTCCCGCTACCCCGTCCTCCAACTCTCTAGAATACAGCAGACCTGTTCCTTCCTCTAAGATCACCGCATTTACCTAATACTGTATAATATATCACATCATATATCATATATTCTATTATAGCAATGATGAAGATCATCACAATATACAATATTACAGAACATATCAACCTACGCCAAAAAAAACGTGTCAACAAACGACATCCATTTTTCAAGGTAATCTTGCCATTTACCTCCAGACACATTTTCATTTTTTTTCCTTCCCTCCTCTCCCTCTCTCTCTCTCTCTCTCTCTCTCTCTCTCGGGTTTTATGTGCGTGTTTCTTGGGCCGAGGCGGCGACAGATCCTGGCCTGAGCCCCATAATCTCGCTGCGGAAGAGCAGCGACGTTGGGGAGGAGGAGGCGGAGGAGGGAGGACTGGCTGGCTGTGAGGCATGACTGCAGCGGACACCACACCCTGGAGGAGGGAGGGAGGATCTTGCCCTCCGCCGCTGCTGCCCGACCTCACACTCCCCTGCAACACATCCTCTGATTGGCCAGCTGGGATAATACCCTCCACCAAACACAGGCGCTGGCCTGCCGAGCTCATAACCCTCCACCAATCATAGGCGTTGGCCTGCCGAGCTCATACTCCTACACCAATCACAGGCGCTGGCCTGCCGAGCTCATGCCCTCCACCAATCACAGGCGCCATCGTGTGTCTTCGTATACATATCTATATATTTTTCCCCCCGCATGATGAAGGATAATTCCATTAACTACCCCTGATTAGAAATGAATGCTAGCACCGGGATCTTAGCGTATGTATTAAATATAATTAATGTAATTAAAAAAATCTGAAGTTTAACGTTAGTGAAACAAGATCTAGTGATTATATAAGTACAATGGCACTGTTCGACCTGAACACGGAAGGGCAGGGCGGGCGGGAGGGATAATATACTGCAATGTCTTAAAGCCTTCGTAAGTTTGTGTCTTATAAATTCAAATTACGAGAGAGAGAGAGAGAGAGAGAGAGAGAGAGAGAGAGAGAGAGAGAGAGAGAGAGAGAGAGAGAGAGAGAGAGAGAGTCTACCAAAGTGAGTCAGTTTCTTATCGTCTCCAGTCACACATACTATCCCCCCCCAGGTTGCAGCCACAGCTAAACAGCAGTACTGAGAACACTACAACCACAGCTAAACTACAGTACTGAGAACACTACAACCACAGCTAAACTACAGTACTGAGAATACTACAACCACAGCTAAACTACAGTACTGAGAACACTACAACCACAGCTAAACTACAGTACTGAGAACACTACAACCACAGCTAAACTACAGTACTGAGAATACTACAACCACAGCTAAACTACAGTACTGAGAACACTACAACCACAGCTAAACTACAGTACTGAGAACACTACAACCACAGCTAAACTACAGTACTGAGAACACTACAACCACAGCTAAACTACAGTACTGAGAACACTACAACCACAGCTAAACTACAGTACTGAGAACACTACAACCACAGCTAAACTACAGTACTGAGAACACTACAACCACAGCTAAACTACAGTACTGAGAACACTACAACCACAGCTAAACTACAGTAACTGAGAACACTACAACCACAAGCTAAACTACAGTACTGAGAACACTACAACCACAGCTAAACTACAGTACTGAGAACACTACAACCACAGCTAAACTACAGTACTGAGAACACTACAACCACAGCTAAACTACAGTACTGAGAACACTACAACCACAGCTAAACTACAGTACTGAGAACACTACAACCACAGCTAATACAGTACTGAGAACACTACAACCACAGCTAAACTACAGTACTGAGAACACTACAACCACAGCTAAACTACAGTACTGAGAACACTACAACCACAGCTAAACTACAGTTCTGAGAACACTACAATCACAGGTAAGCTACAGCATTGAAACCACTACAATCACAGGTAAACTACAGCACTGAAACCACTACAACCACAGGTAAACTATAGCACTGAAACCACTACAACCACAAGTAAACTACAGCAATGAAACCACTGCAACCACAGGTAGACTACAACATTGAGACAACTACAACCACAGGTAAACTACACTACTGAAACCACTACAACCACAGGTAAACTACAGTACAAACCACTACAACCACAGGTAAACTACAGTACTGAAACCACTACAACCACAGGTAAACTACAGTACAAACCACTACAACCACAGGTAAACTACAGTACAAACCACTACAACCACAGGTAAACTACAGTACTGAAACCACTACAACCACAGGTAAACTACAGTACTGAAACCACTACAACCACAGGTAAACTACAGTACTGAAACCACTACAACCACAGGTAAACTACAGTACAAACCACTACAACCACAGGTAAACTACAGTACAAACCACTACAACCGACATACACACATACAGTCTAGTGGCCAAGCAACCACAACCAACACTCAAGTTACAGTATCAACACAGAGTTACAGTCTCAGTTAAGACGAAGTTACAGTAGAATACAGTCAGTTACAGTGTGTGTGTGTGTGTGTGTGTGTGTGTGACGCACGATCACTGTGCCATCACCCGACGGAGGGGGGGGGGACAACAACACCCCTCCCCCCACCACCCTCCCCCACTCAACCCCTCCTTGCCCTCCCATCCGTCTCTCCCTCCCTCCCTCCCTCTCCCCCTCCCCCCCCACCCCACACCCCCACAATGCACCGGGATGGGTGATGGTTGTGGAGTGGGGGGTGGGGTATACCGCTTCCCCCCCCCGGGGGGGGGAAGGGGGGGGGGACTGCAGCCAGCAATAAAGTCACACCTCGGAAAATTCCATTTTCTTTCCTTCCATTTCAGTGGAAATTTGTCGCTCACATTTTGCCGTGGTCGTCTTGCTGTGGGTGTAGAGGTGCTGGTGTGGTCGTCTTGCTGTGGGTGTAGAGGTGTTGGTGTTGTCGTCTTGCCGTGGGTGTAAAGGTCTTGCTGTGGGTGTAGAGGTGTTGGTGTTGTCGTCTTTCTGTGGGATGTAGAGGTGTTGGTGTTGTCGTCTTGCTGTGGGTGTAGAGGTCTTGCTGTTGTCGTCTTTCTGTGGGTGTAGAGGTGTTGGTGTGGTTGTCTTGCTGTGGGTGTTGATGTGGTATTCATGCTGTGGATGTACTGTTGCAGCTGTGGGTGTAATGCTGGCGAGATGGTTTTGCCCTGGGTGTAGCGATGGCGAGGCGATCTTGCCATAAGTGTAGAGTGAGGGTGTAGCCGCGTTGGCGTGGGCACAACGCCGACGCACTGGTGTTGCTGTGGGGAGGGTCTGTCATCTGGTTGGCAATACACCAAGTACCTATGTCAGAAAAAAAACCAAATACACCGAGGGTACACCCACCAGAACAGTTTACACTCTGCAGACCCCACCCGGGAGGGAGGGGAGGGGGGGAGAGGTGGGAGCGCGCGCGCGCGCGGGGCGGGGCGCGGGCCGGGGCGGCAAACAGCCTAATGCATCATCCAGTAACTCATTATTGTGCGTTTGACAAGAAACGCCGGGCAAAACTAGTTTGCCATCACTGAGCACAACACACAGCGCGCAGTAAGGGCTTTAATTAATTACTCCGACGTGACAGCAGGACACAACCATTAACCACTTTTAAATTACGTGAGCTATATAGACACATTTCTTTTTTTTTTTTTTTGCTGTTACCTCTCCTCCCAATCATTCAGCTTTAATAGTTATATCGAACAGCTATAAATAGTCATGAGCTATGGCCTTATTAAAGAAGTAATTAACTATGTCTTTCATTCTGGAAGAGGAGGTGGGGGAGGAAAGGGTGGATGGGGAATGAGGATGGGGGTGATGAGGGTGTGTCTGTCGGGGTGTTTAGGGAGAAAAGGCTTTTCATTACGAGACGCGACGCTGGAGTTGGTTAGACTCGTCTTCCCTCTCTCGCTCTCTCACTCACTCTCGAAGGAGTTACTTGGATTATAAGACACCAGACGGAAGGGACAGACTTATGCAAACTGAATTAGATCATACTTTTTCCTCGAGGACCAGGTGATGAGGCTACTGATTCGAGGGGTGGCTGGGGAGGAGGTGGTGGTGGTAGGAGGAGAGAGAGAGCGAGAGACAGGGAGGGAATCGAAGGAGGGATCTCGAGTTTCTTTCTTAGCTTGAATGGCCACTCGGGAGGTAGTAATCTACACCGTACAAAGACCTGCTTGGAAAATATCAAGGATTTTGGTGTGTGTGTGTGTGTGTGTGTGTGTGTGTGTGTGTGTGTGTGTGTGTGTGTGTGCACGACGCGGGATTGGTTAACGAGGCTCCGTCTAGGGGGACGGGGGGTTCCTGGAGCCTGGGGTTCCTCCTTCTGCCGGAACCTCTGTCCTGGAGCCTGGGGTTCCTCCTCCTCCTTCTGCCGGAACCTCTGTCTATCTCTGGTTAGTGAGGCTCCACTTGAAGCAAGGAGAGGTGGGTCCTGGTAGGTGGAGCGCACTCATCGCCTTTGAAAAGCCCAGTTTGAAGTTCATGAGGTCCGTTTCTATGCTAGATGGAGCCTATGCTCCTCCTCTTCCTTCCCACTTGATACCTTCCTTCTCTCTCTCCCTCACGTCTCCATCACTTCCTCCTCTTCCTTCTAGCTATCTCACATCTAACCCACCTACCCTCTCTCTCACTGGTTCTCTTTCTTCCCTCTTCACTTTCAAACTCAACTTATTCTTCTTTTCTTCCTCACTGTATCCTCTTCTTCCTCCCTCCTCTCTTTCTTCCCTCCATCCATCTTCTTTTCCTCCCTTAGCGCATCCCCCTTTTTCCTTCACCTCACAGCCCCATTCTCATTTATCTTCCCTCTCTCTCTCTCTCTCTCTCTCTCTCTCTCTCTCTCTCTCTCTCTCTCTCTCTCTCTCTCTCTCTCTCTCTCAACCCCTGTACCTATCTTTCTTTTATCTTTCTCTCTCTCAAATCCTCCTCCTCCTCCTCCACACCCGAGCACTCGCCTGAGGTTCTCAGGGTCACATCGTAAGTGTCTCGACACTCCAGCGAGTGTGTGTCTTGCACACAACACGAGTCGCACTCAGTCCTTGAAGTCCTCGAGGTGTTGAGGCGTTTTGTGGCGGTCATGCTACATTACCGGGTGTCGAAGCATTGTCTCGCTACTCTTTGACAGACAGCGGTCGGGCTCTGACCTCCCCTCAGCCCTGACGCATGACCCTCCGGAGGATGTAGAGGTCGGGAGGACAACGTAGCGACACAAGAAGCAAGTTGCATCCTAGCGCACGACACCTGACGGACGCCCCTGGTCCACAAACCAGCGACGCTGTCTGGCAACTTCGGGTTGTGCCCAGTCTCCTTCGCCTGGCACATCCTGCCCCTGTAATGACCTGTTTATACTGTCAAGTGGGAGGGAGTTGTACACACGTGGGGGATCCCCATCTCTTGAACATTCTCCAAACTTTTCAGTGTGCTGTCCGAAATTACTATATTTTCGTTGTTTATTCTGTTCATCTACTGCTCTTGTACTGTGAAGTCCTTCTTTATATCATTTCGAACAAGTTCATTCTTTAATTGTGAGTAGGTCACCCTTCACTCTTTACTCTTCCATAAGGGGCAAATCTAAGGACTCTTGCCTCTCCCTGTAACTCAATTTTCTACATTCCATTAGCATCTTTGTTTACTGTCCTCAATCAATTTTTGTTTTGTTTCATTAGGTGTGGTGACCAAACCTGAGAAGCATGCTCTGGGTTTGGCCTATACTGGACGTGAACAGCTCACTGAATATATCCTTATCCATACAGTTGAATGCTGTTCTAGTGTTTTGCCCAGACAGTTTGTTTCCTTCACTATTCTCCTAATGTGGGAATCTGGCGACGGGTTGAGGACAATGTCGACTCACACAAGTCCCACTCACACACAAGTTTCTTTCGCTGTGTCCCATCCTCATTACTGTACATTAACTTGGTTTGGATATCATCAACCACTCAACTTAGGAATCTGTTTTAAGTCCTCTTCATGTCCTTGCCTCATCTATAATCATATTCAGGAGGGAGTCCATATCTTCTGGCAAGTCGTTCATGTTGACCAAGTAGAGTAGCGGTCCCAGTACAGACCCTTGTGGTACTCCGTTGGTCACCTCTACCCATGTGGAGAAGGCTCTTCCAACACACCGTCCTCCTTCCCTTCCACGAAGATAATTTTCTACCCATCTAAGCGGTGTACTCCTCAAACCTGCCTGGTGATCCAGCTCCTTAATCAGCCTTTCAGGCGGTAAGGGGTCAAGTGTTTTCTGGCAGTCCAGTTTCAAACAATCCACCTAGCCTTCTCTTTGGTCCAACACAGAGCTCACTCTCTCGTAGAAATCGGAGGCCTGTTACATATGAACTCCCTTTCCCTTGAAGCCACACACTGTCCCTCGCATAGCTACTACACTTTACCATCTGCAGGAAGTCGTCCATTTGGTTTCTGATGATCTTTTCCAGTACCTCACACACCACACTCGTCAGAGAGGACGGTGCTTAGTCCAGCTTCCTCCCTCTTGCTTCTCTCATAGACAGATAAACATCTGCTCTTTTCCACTCCCTTGGCATTGTCTTCCTGCGACATCGCCGACAACATTTCAAGTGGTGTGTCACGTGTAGCAGCACGGATCCTCAGCACATGGGGTGGAATTTCATCAAGACGAGGAACCTTTCATGGGTCAAGGCCTTCGAGTATTCTCTTTACGTCTTCTCGAGGTAGTCCAATGCTTTCCAAGACCTGCTCCCCACTCCATCTCACTCGTGTTGGAGCTACAGTGTCTTCCAGTGTGAAAAACTCTTTCAAATTGTCGTCCAGTTCCTCGCGTAATCCTTACGTCATTCTCTACCACTCTTTCCTCTGAACCCCCCACAGCATTATTAGCTGCTCTTTCACTGACTTTTTTCTCCGGGGTAATCTATGGAGAGGCGTGACTTATTTCCAAGCTTCAGCCACGATATTCTTTTCAGGATTCTCTGATCCTCCCTTTCCTATTCAGCTATACTCGTTTCCTTGGTCCTTAAAAATTTTGCTGACGGGCCCTCGCGTGCCGCCTTCATCCTTGTCACACCACAGCGCGAAAGCTCCTTCGCTTTTTTTCCTCGACGTCCTATACTGAACCATTCATCCCCCATCTCTCTCCCCTCTCTCTCTCTCTCTCTTCTCTTTTCTCTCTCTCTCTCTCTCTCTCTCTCTCTCTCAACGTTCCTTCTGGGTTTAAGGCTAAAGGTAATCCATGTCATAACTTCTTTACTGATGTTTCACGGTAAGGACCCTCCCACCACAATGACCCAGGTTCCTGGCTTTCAAAACTCCATTTCCCAGTTTATGCTACAGTAGAAATTGAATCTACTTTCCCAGTTTATATCTTCCCCTTCGACTCTGGTCTCATCTCTGCTCCTCTTGTTCCTTTTTTTTTTGACATCTTCCTTTGCAACATCAAACTTTTTTTTTTCCCAATATACTTTACCACCATCCCTGAGGCGGGCGTGTTTTAACTGCCTCGTTCAGTTGCCGCGATAGTTTGGTTCTGGTTCGTGCAAAATTCTCCGGAGGATCATATACCACCAACACCACAGTCACACCTTTTCCTTGAAGTTAATCTTCCCTTTCTGTATTGTCTGAATGGGTCATCATCCAATACTTCTTGGGGGCTTAAGACTATGTCTTGTCAAAGGGGGACTAGTCTTCCTCTTCCCTCTTTCTCTTCTCCTTCCCTTCCTTCCTGCCCTGTATCTCAGTGGATGGAACAGATAAGGTGTCATCCCCATCCCATTTTCTTTATCATGTGTAAAATAATTTGTTATAAAGGCTGTTCTTTGATGTCTCTGTCTACGCGCTGGGCCCTTTTGTCTGTTGTGCTTGCTTTGGAGTCTGTCATTCCTTTATTTCCATTTTTCGTAAAAAGGGTGGTTAGAGGAGAGGAAGAGGGACAGAGGAAGGGACGCTTGGAAATGGAAGGGAAAGAGTGAAGTGTGAAAAGTGGTGTAACATCTTTTGAGGAGGTGCAGATACCTGGGGCGTTGTTGTACAAAACACCCCGAGACTGGCGCGTTGTGGATCGTCCACAAAAAAATTTATTGGACCACCATTACAAGAGTCTACTATTGAAGGGGTGGGGAAAAAAAGAAGGGTGGGGAAAAAAAGAAGGGGTGGGGAAAAAAAAAAGGGGGGGGGAAAAAAAGAAAGGGGTGGGGAAAAAAGAAGGGGGGGAAAAAAAGGAAGGGGTGGGGGAAAAAAGAAGGGTGGAAAAAAAAAAGGGGGGGGGAAAAAAAGAAGGGGGGGGGGAAAGAAGGGGAAAAAAAGAAGGGGGGGGGGAAAAAAAGAAGGGTGGGGAAAAAAAGAAGGGGGGGGAAAAAAAAAAGGGGGTGCACACGGAAGTATTTTGGAAAGCCAGAAACAAAACCCTGGTCTTGAGGGGAATTCCTGCTAAAACGGGAACGGTCTCTTACATTCCAATCTATTAGAGAGGAAGAGGTCAGTAGAGCAAAGGCTCCTCCCCCACCCACCACTAAGATGGAGACGGGATAGTCAGCAAAGGCTCCTCCCCCACCCACCACTAAGATGGAGACAAAGTAAAGCAAAAAGGCTCCTCCCCCACCCACCATATAGAGGGAGACAGGCAGACAGAGAAGGTCCCCCCCCCCCCACCACTATAGATGGAGACAGGAAGTCAGCAAAAGGCTCCTCCCCCACCCACCCACTAAGAGGAGACAGGAAGTCAGCAAAAGGGCCCTCCCCCCCCCCCCACCACTATAGATGGAGACAGGACGTACAGCGAAGGCCCCCCCCCACCCACCATATAGATGGAGACAGGACAGTACAGCAGAAGGCTCCTCCCCCCCACCAATAGATGGAGACAGGAAGTCAGCAAAGGGCTCCTCCCCCCCCCACCACTATAGAGGAGACGGAAGTACAGCAAACCTCCTCCCCCACCCACCACTATAGATGGAGACAGAAGTACGCAGAAGGCTCCTCCCCCCCCCCACCACTTAAAACAGGACAGTACAAGAGAACCCCCCCCCCCCAAACTGCCATGGGAAAATTTACAGGAAAGCAAAACATAAACACAGAGGTACGTAATTACAAGATATCGACAACTTTAAAAATCAAAAAAGATAAAGAAAGGAGGGAAAAAATAATAATGCGAGTGAAATAATATTCATCTCAGTAAGATGGAAGCAATGTACAAAAAAACCCACGACACAGAATGAAGCTACAAAAAGCCCTCCTTCCCTCCCTCCTTCCCCCCCTCGAGGTTGGGCACGTTTGGATGCCATATGTAATAATACCAGGGGGAACACACTGGTCCAGGTCCCCACCCAAAAGCCGCGGGACGATCCAAATGCAACAACCTGACCGTATCCGACCTGGGTCAAGCGACGACGGAATTAAATATTTCGGGAAAAGCCACCCCTGGGCCTCTCTCCTCTCTCTCTCTCTCCTCCTCCTCTTTTCAAATCTCTCTCCTCTCTCTCTCTCTCTTCCCTCTCTCCTACGTGAATTAGTGAAATTACCCTCGGGACATAGGGTCATGTGCTAAGTGACTGACCCCCCACACCATCAAAAATGCCTTTGGGGGGCGGAGGGGGAAGGAGGGAAGAGCTGGGGGCAGCCCTCCCTTTAAGGAGGGGAGGGGAAAGGGGAAGAACGTGGGGGTGAGGGAGGGGCAGGGGGGGCGGGGGCCACAGATGATCGACCCTCACGATTTCTTTTTCAACCGGGGGGTTGTCCTTGGTTTCCCAAGGGGTAACATTAAGGCCAACGGATCTCGGAGATGGAAAGTGGTTTAACTTTAAGTAAGACGTTACGTTACGTATGTAAACGGGGGAAATGAACTTTATGTAAGACGTTACGTTTACGTATTAAACGTGGTGAACTTTATTAAGACTTACGTTACGTATGTAAACGTGAATGAACTTATGTAAACGTTACGTTACGTATGTAAGACGTGGTGAACTTTTTTTAAGACGTTACGTTACGTATTAAGACGTGGGGAACTTTATTAAGACGTTACGTTACTAATTTAAAACGTGGTGAACTTATGTAAACGTTACGTACGTACGTAAGACGTGAATGAACTTTATGTAAGACGTGAAGAAATCTTGCTAGACGTCTAAGCATGGGAAATTACTATCATTTTTTTTTCTTTTCCTTCGACAGTTTTCCTTCACCATGTAATATCCAAAAACGTCCTACATAAAGAAAATATCTCAAAAAAAAAAAAAAAAAAAATGGGGTACCCGGGGCCCACAAAACGTCGTACATAGAAGATGGATAGGGAAAAAAAAAAAGAAAAAAAAATGGGTACCGGAGCCTCCCCCCCACCACCACCTCCTCCCCCCCTCCCCAGCCTCAGGTTCCCCCGACTCATCTCCTCTCCTCCAACATCCTGATCCCACACCCTCGCCTCCCCAGGACGCCTCCCCTTCCCCCCCATTCTCTCCCTCACTCACGGTCTGGCCACGTCCATCCCCCCACACGGGTATGACCAATTCAATTTTCCTTCCCAAAACCCGCCATCATCAAATCATCATTTTCCCTTCCCCCTTTTTTTTTTTTCCCTTTTTTTGACTTTAAAATCTCCCGCAGAAATTTCCTCACTGTTTTTCTTATATTTCCCCCTCCCTCCCTCCCCCTTCCCCTCCCCCCCCCCATTTTTTTTTATATTTTCCCCCTCCCTAGCCCTCCCTCTCTCTTCCCCCTTCTTTCTTCTTCTTCTTCTTTTTCTTCTTTCCCCCCCCCCCCAAGTCTCTTTCCCCCCCCACACACGCCACACACCACACACACAACCCACCAACACACACACACACCACAACACAACAACGATCTCAAAGGCTACCAACCGATCAACATTTCCCTCTCTCTCTCTCTCTCTCTCTCTCTCTCTCTCTCTCTCTCTCTCTCTCTCTCTCTCTCTCTCTCTCTCAACCCCTGTACCTATCTTTCTTTTATCTTTCTCTCTCTCAAATCCTCCTCCTCCTCCTCCACACCCGAGCACTCGCCTGAGGTTCTCAGGGTCACATCGTAAGTGTCTCGACACTCCAGCGAGTGTGTGTCTTGCACACAACACGAGTCGCACTCAGTCCTTGAAGTCCTCGAGGTGTTGAGGCGTTTTGTGGCGGTCATGCTACATTACCGGGTGTCGAAGCATTGTCTCGCTACTCTTTGACAGACAGCGGTCGGGCTTTGACCTCCCCTCAGCCCTGACGCATGACCCTCCAGAGGATGTAGAGGTCGGGAGGACAACGTAGCGACACAAGAAGCAAGTTGCATCCTAGCGCACGACACCTGACGGACGCCCCTGGTCCACAAACCAGCGACGCTGTCTGGCAACTTCGGGTTGTGCCCAGTCTCCTTCGCCTGGCACATCCTGCCCCTGTAATGACCTGTTTATACTGTCAAGTGGGAGGGAGTTGTGCACTCGTGGGGGATCCCCATCTCTTGAACATTCTCCAAACTTTTCAGTGTGCTGTCCAAAATTACTATATTTTCGTTGTTTATTCTGTTCATCTACTGCTCTTGTACTGTGAAGTCCTTCTTTATATCATTTCGAACAAGTTCATTCTTTAATTGTGAGTAGGTCACCCTTCACTCTTTACTCTTCCATAAGGGGCAAATCTAAGGACTCTTGCCTCTCCCTGTAACTCAATTTTCTACATTCCATTAGCATCTTTGTTTACTGTCCTCAATCAATTTTTGTTTTGTTTCATTAGGTGTGGTGACCAAACCTGAGAAGCATGCTCTGGGTTTGGCCTAAACTGGACGTGAACAGCTTACTGAATATATCCTTATCCATATAGTTGAATGCTGTTCTAGTGTTTTGCCCAGACAGTTTGTTTCCTTCACTATTCTCCTAATGTGGGAATCTGGCGACGGGTTGAGGACAATGTCGACTCACACAAGTCCCACTCACACACAAGTTTCTTTCGCTGTGTCCCATCCTCATTACTGTACATTAACTTGGTTTGGATATCATCAACCACTCAACTTAGGAGTCTGTTTTAAGTCCTCTTCATGTCCTTGCCTCATCTATAATCATATTCAGGAGGGAGTCCATATCTTCTGGCAAGTCGTTCATGTTGACCAAGTAGAGTAGCGGTCCCAGTACAGACCCTTGTGGTACTCCGTTGGTCACCTCTACCCATGTGGAGAAGGCTCTTCCAACACACGGTCCTTCCTTCCCTTCCACGAAGATAATTTTCTACCCATCTAAGCGGTGTACTCCTTAAAACCTGCCTGGTGATCCAGCTCCTTAATCAGCCTCTTAAGCGTTATGGAGTCAAGTGTTTTCAGGCAGTCCAGTTTCAAACAATCCACCTAGCCTTCTCTTTGGTCCAACACAGAGCTCACTCTCTCGTAGAAATCGGAGGCCTGTTACATATGAACTCCCTTTCCCTTGAAGCCACACACTGTCCCTCGCATAGCTACTACACTTTACCATCTGCAGGAAGTCGTCCATTTGGTTTCTGATGATCTTTTCCAGTACCTCACACACCACACTCGTCAGAGAGGACGGTGCTTAGTTCAGCTTCCTCCCTCTTGCTTCTCTCATAGACAGATAAGCATCTGCTCTTTTCCACTCCCTTGGCATTGTCTTCCTGCGACATCGCCGACAACATTTCAAGTGGTGTGTCACGTGTAGCAGCACGGATCCTCAGCACATGGGGTGGAATTTCATCAAGACGAGGAACCTTTCATGGGTCAAGGCCTTCGAGTATTCTCTTTACGTCTTCTCGAGGTAGTCCAATGCTTTCCAGGACCTGCTCCCCACTCCATCTCACTCGTGTTGGAGCTACAGTGTCTTCCAGTGTGAAAAACTCTTTCAAATTGTCGTCCAGTTCCTCGCGTATCCTTACGTCATTCTCTACCACTCTTTCCTCTGAACCCCCACAGCATTATTAGCTGCTCTTTCACTGACTATTTTCTCCAGGGGAATCTATGGAGAGGCGTGACTTATTTCCAAGCTTCAGCCACGATATTCTTTTCAGGGATTCTCTGATCCTCCCTTTCCTATTCAGCTATACTCGTTCCTTGGTCCTTACATCTTGCTGACTGGCTCGCGTGCCGCCTTCATCCTTGTCACACCACAGCGCGAAAGCTCCTTCGCTTTTTTTCCTCGACGTCCTATACTGAACCATTCATCCCTCATCTCTCTCTCTCTCTCTCTCTCTCTCTCTCTCTCTCTCTCTCTCTCTCTCTCTCTCTCTCTCAACGTTCCCTCTGGGTTTAAGGCTAAAGGTATATCCATGTCATAACTTCTTTACTGTATGTTTCACGGTAAGGACCCTCCCACCACAATGACCCAGGTTCCTGGCTGTTCAAGCTCCATTTCCCAGTTTATGCTACCGTAGAAATTGAATCTACTTTCCCAGTTTATATCTTCCCCTTCGACTCTGGTCTCATCTCTGCTCCTCTTGTTCCTTTTTTTTTTGACATCTTCCTTTGCAACATCAAACTTTTTTTTTTTCCCAATATACTTTACCACCATCCCTGAGGCGGGCGTGTTTTAACTGCCTCGTTCAGTTGCCGCGATAGTTTGGTTCTGGTTCGTGCAAAATTCTCCGGAGGATCATATACCACCAACACCACAGTCACACCTTTTCCTTGAAGTTAATCTTCCCTTTCTGTATTGTCTGAATGGGTCATCATCCAATACTTCTTGGGGGCTTAAGACTATGTCTTGTCAAAGGGGGACTAATCTTCCTCTTCCCTCTTTCTCTTCTCCTTCCCTTCCTTCCTGCCCTGTATCTCAGTGGATGGAACAGATAAGGTGTCATCCCCATCCCATTTTCTTTATCATGTGTAAAATAATTTGTTATAAAGGCTGTTCTTTGATGTCTCTGTCTACGCGCTGACCCCTTTTGTCTGTGTGCTTGCTTTGGAGTCTGTCATTCCTTTATTTCCATTTTTTCGTAAACAGGGTGGTTAGAGGAGAGGAAGAGGGACAGAGGAAGGGACAGCTTGGAATGGGAAGGGAAAGAGTGAAGTGTGTACAGTGGTGTAACATCTTTTGAGGAGGTGCAGATACCTGGACGTTGTTCGTACAAAACACCTCGACACTGGCGCGTTGTGGATCGTCCACAAATAAAATTTATTGGACACCATTACAAGAGTCTACTATTGAAGGGGTGGGGAAAAAAAGAAGGGGTGGGGAAAAAAAGAAGGGGTGGGGGAAAAAGAAGGGGTGGGGAAAAAAAGAAGGGGTAGGGAAAAAAGAAGGGGTGGGTAAAAAAAGGAGTGGGTAAAAAAAGGTGTGGGGAAAAAAGAAGGGGTGGGGAAAAAAAGAAGGGGTGGGGAAAAAAAGAAGGGGTGGGGAAAAAAAGAAGGGGTGGGGGGAAACGAAGAGGTGGAAAAAAAAGAAGGGGTGGGGAAAAAAGAAGGGGTGGGGAAAAAAGAAGGGGTGCACACGGAAGTATATTGAGAAAGCCAGACAACAGAAGACCCGATGGTCTATGACGAGATTACCTGCTGAAGAACAGGAACGGTCTCTTACATTCTCAATCTACTTAGAGAGGAAGAGGTCAGTAGAGCAGAAGGCTCCTCCCCCACCCACCACTACAGATGGAGACAGGATAGTGCAGCAGAAGGCTCCTCCCTCACCCACCACTACAGATGGAGACAGGATAGTGCAGCAGAAGGCTCCTCCCCCACCCATCACTATAGATGAAGACAGGACAGTACAGCAGAAGGATCCTCCCCCACCCACCACTATAGATGGAGACAGGACAGTACAGCAGAAGGCTCCTCCCCCACCCATCACTATAGATGAAGACAGGATAGTACAGCAGAAGGATCCTCCCCCACCCACCACTATAGATGGAGACAGGACAGTACAGCAGAAGGCTCCTCCCTCACCCACCACTATAGATGGAGACAGGACAGTACAGCAGAAGGCTCCTCCCCCACCCACCACTATAGATGGAGACAGGACAGTACAGCAGAAGGCTCCTCCCCCACCCACCACTATAGATGGAGACAGGACAGTACAGCAGAAGGCTCCTCCCTCACCCACCACTATAGATGGAGACAGGACAGTACAGCAGAAGGCTCCTCCCTCACCCACCACTCCCTCCAGCACATCAACACGCAGGACAGTACCTAAGAAGGAACACCAGGCAATACAGAAAGTATACTGCCATGGAAAGTTTACAGGAAAGCAAAACTAGTAAACACAGAGGTGACGTAATTACTATGATATCCGACAACTTCAAAAGTCAACAAAAGATAGAGAGAAGAGGAGGGGGAAAAAATAATAATGCGAGTGGAAATAATATTCATCTCAGTAAGAGTGGAAGCAGATGATACAAAAAAACCCACGACACAGAATCGAAGCTACTAAATGCTCCTCCTTCCCTCCCTCCTTCCCTCCCTCAGAGGTTGGTCACGTTTGGATGCCATATGTAATAATACCAGGGGAACACAACTGGTCCAGGTCCACCCAAAAGCCGCGGGATCGATCCATAATGCAACAACCTGACCGTATCCGACCTGGGTCTAAGCGACGACGGAATTAAATATTACAGGGAACAGCCACCATGGGCCTCTCTCTCTCTCTCTCTCTCTCTCTCTCTCTCTCTCTCTCTCTCTCTCTCTCTCTCTCTCTCTCTCTCTCTCTATCTATCTATCTATCTATCTCTCTCTCTCTCTCATCTCTCCGTACGTGAATTAGTGAACTTACCCTCGGGACATAGGGTCATGTGCATAAGTGACTGACCCACCCTACACCATCAACTTGCCTTGGGGGGCGGAGGGAGACGGAGGGAAGAGCTGGCGCAGCCCTCCAGTTGAAGTGAGGGGAGGGAAGGGGAAGAACGTGGAGGGGTGAGGGAGGGGCAGGAGGGGCGGGGGCCACAGATGAGTCGACCCTCACGATTGCTTGTTCAACCAGGGGGTTGTCCTTGTGTTTCTAAGGGATAACATTAAGGCCAACGGATCTCGGAGATGGACGTGGTGAACTTTATGTAAGACGTTACGTTACGTATGTAAGACGTGAATGAACTTTAAGTAAGACGTTACGTTACGTATGTAAGACGTGGTGAACTTTATGTAAGACGTTACGTTACGTATGTAAGACGTGAATGAACTTTATGTAAGACGTTACGTTACGTATGTAAGACGTGGTGAACTTTATGTAAGACGTTACGTTACGTATGTAAGACGTGAATGAACTTTATGTAAGACGTTACGTTACGTATGTAAGACGTGGTGAACTTTATGTAAGACGTTACGTTACGTATGTAAGACGTGGTGAACTTTATGTAAGACGTTACGTTACGTATGTAAGACGTGGTGAACTTTATGTAAGACGTTACGTACGTACGTAAGACGTGAATGAACTTTATGTAAGACGTGAAGAAATCTTGCTAGACGTCTAAGCTATGTGGACAATTACTATCATTTTTTTTTCTTTTCCTTACGACAGTTTTCCTTCACCATGATAATATCCACAAGCGTCCTACATAGAAGATGGAATATCTCAAAAAAAAAAAAAAAGAAAATGGGGTACCGGAGCCCACAAGCGTCGTACATAGAAGATGGTATAGCTAAGAAAAAAAAAGAAAAAGAAAATGGGGTACCGGAGCCTCGCCCCCACCACCACCTCCTCCTCCTCCTCCTCCTCCATGCCTCACGGTTCCCCCGACTCATCTCCATCTCCTCCAACATCCTGATCCCACACGCCTCGCCTCCCGCAGGACGCCTCCCCTTCCCCCCCATTCTCTCCCTCACTCACGGTCTGGCCACGTCCATCCCCACACACAGGATATGACCAATTCAATTCCTTCCACCTCGCCATCATCACAATCAGTCATTTTCTCTCCCCTTTTTTTTTCCTTTTTGTGACTTAACATCTCCAGCAGAATTTCCTCACTGTTTTTCTTATATTCCCTCTCCCTCCCTCCCTTCCCTCTCCCTCCCTCCCCATTTTTCTTATATTCCCCTCTCCCTAGACCCGTCCCTCTCTCTCTCCCCCTTCTTCTTCTTCTTCTTCTTCTTCTTCTTTCCCCCCCCCCCCAAGTCTCTTCCCCTCTCCACACACGCACACACACGCACACACACACACACACACACACACACACACACACACACACACACACACACACGAGTCTCAAAGGCTACCAACCGATCAATGTCATTTTGCCGCGAGAATCCACGTCTGGGTTCCTGACGCACCCCCCCCACACACACTCCACACACACCCCCCTCCCCCCCCCCCCTCTCTCTCTCTCTCTCTCTCTCTCTCTCTCTCTCTCCTGACTTTTTATTCTTTACTTCAATATTCTCAGCGGCTCCTTTCTTACTCCTTAGCGCCCACACCCTTGACCCTGACCTCCTCCATCAGCCAGCCTCCCACCCTCTGTGACGAGAAGGAGGGAGGGGGGCGTGCGCTGGGTGGGTAGGGGGCGCCTCTCAAGAACCCTAGGGTTGGTTTCGCCTCCCGCCATCAAGTCATACCCCTCACTCCACCTTCTGATGGTCCGTGCCTTCTACCTCTCCCTGAGCCACACACACACACACACCTCACCTTCCAGCCGATACCCCAGCACTCCCCCTGTCAACCCGCTCTTCACATGTCCTGCCTCCCATCCCCTGTTTTGTCTTCTACAACTTTACCTGTCGAGTCGTGTGTGGCTTTCCTCTGTGATGTTCTCGGGTTGTCTATCATCGCTGTGGTCGTGTCTCTGTCCTCTCCTCAGTTCCCTGATCATGCATGCCTCTACGTCATGCCCTCCTCACGTCTGGCTTTTGGGATCTCCCTCGTCGCTCCCCTCCCATTGGGGCATCACCTCTATGTACAGGGGGAGGGACACACACACACACACACACACACCACCCACCCACCTGTCCATAACACACACACACACCACCCACCCACCCGTCCACAACACACACATACACACACCACCCACCCACCCGTCCATAACACACACACACACACCCCACCCATCTGTCCATAACACACACACACACACCCACCCACCCACCCGTCCATAACACCCACACACACACCCCACCCATCTGTCCATAACACACACACACACACCCACCCACCCACCCGTCCATAACACCCACACACACACACACACACACACACAACTGGCTTGTGAATCACCGATTGCTTTCCTTCGATCACTTCCTCTGGTCGTTACGAGGCTGAACCGCGTTTCCCACTTGATTCTAGTCTTCGTCTCCAACAGCCCCCGTATTCACTACACTCGGCCGGAAAGCCTCCTCACAGCCCGCCAGTAACTTCCGTGGGCCCCGGGAGCGACCCACTCTGCCTCTCCCTTCCCTCTCCTCCTCATTCCCAGCGTTTCTGGTATTCCAGGTCCTCCTCGCTTGGATCCCGGGAGCTTCTTCCCACTGAGAGACTTGGCTTTTACTCCCGCCTCTATTTCTTCTTTGATAATAATAATCTCAGTCGTATCCTTCACCCACGTATGCCAAGAAATGCAAAGAGGCACTTCCATCGCTTCACTTATAGTTCTAATGCGTCCGGACGAGGAAAATGACTTTACGAACGCGCAAATACACATCAAGTAAACAGACAAGCGAGAGAGAGAGAGAGAGAGAGAGAGAGAGAGAGAGAGAGAGAGAGAGAGAGAGAGAGAGAAGGAAACACCCTACGTCAAAAAAAAAAAAACCCCTCGAAGCGTCGTCGTCACGTGACCCCGAGGTGCCTTTCCCCCCCCCACCCCAACCCTCCTACCCCACCCGCCCCCTAGGCCCCCCCCCCCCCCATCTCTCAGCTGATCGAATGTAAACAATAACATGAGGTCGGGAGAGGGGAGAGAGGAGAGGGGAGAGGGGAGAACGGGTGTTTACACTGGCTTCCTGGCCTGGCGACATGCCTTTGTTTCTAACCCACACCCTCCCTCCTCCTCCTCCTCCTGACTGTGTCACTCACACTTTGCGCATGCACGGCGAGCGAGCCACGGACCGGGGGTCTTTGTTCCTCCTCTGCTCATTCAGACTTTAAACAGACCACGACGGCCGCCCGCCCGCCATCAAAGCCGAAAACCTGCCTTTGTTAAGGAGGAAACCAGAGCCCTATTGTCACGCCAGACAGACGACCCGACCCCCGCTCCTCTGACGTGTGGGTGCGCGAGAGAGAGGGCGCTCTCTCTCTCTCTCTCTCTCTCTCTCTCTCTCTCTCTCTCTCTCTCTCTCAACGTGGAGGGAGAGGCGTGTGTGTGTGTGTGTGTGTGTGTGTGTGTGTGTGTGTGTGTGTGTGTGTGTGGGTGAATTTTCCTCAGTGGCATAACGGACTCATTACACTCTAATCAAAACACAAAATCTCATTAATATTAATGATGTTTGTAAATATATTTCTCCCCCCCCGGGGGAAATGTCTTTCATTGCCGATCGGAAAGCAGGGTACCTCACCGTCGTTTTCTTCAGCGAGGGCAAAGAAAACAGAGAGTACCGCACGAAGGAAGACGCCTTTTTTCTTTTTGGGGGGGAGGAGTAATTCGTATTTCGTCTGGCTGTTCTGGGTGGCTGGTTAGCTGGCTGACTGGCAAGCTGGGTGGCTGGCTAGCAGGCTGGCTAGCTGGATGGCTGGCTGGCTGGATGGCAGGCTTTGTGGCTGGCTAGCTGGATGGCTGACTAACTGGCTGACTAGGTGGGTGAGTATCTGGCTGGCTGGGTGGCTGACTGGCTAGCTAGGTGGCTAGCTGGCTGGGTGGCTGACTAGCTGACTGGCTAGCTGGGTGGCTAGCTGGCTGACTGACTGACTGACTGGCTGGGTGGCTAGCTGGGTGGCTAGCTGGGTGGCTGGCTGGGACGCTGGCTGGCTGGTTGGCTAACTGGCTGACTAGCTGGATGGCTGGGTGACTAGCTGGAGGCTGGGTGGCTGGGTGGCTAGCTGGGTGGCTGGGTGGCTAGCTGGGAGGCTGGGTGGCTGGGTGGCTAGCTGGGAGGCTGGGTGGCTGGGTGTGAGCAGCATCACATCTTTATTCTCATCATTATCGTTAATTTCAATCACTTCAGCAGTCGCGTCCAGACGCCCAAACGGGAGAACGGGAGAACCATTCACCAACCAACCCTCACATCTCTCTCTCTCTCTCTCTCTCTCTCTCTCTCTCTCTCTCTCTCTCTCTCTCTCTCTCTCTTTCTCCTCTCTCTCTCTCTCTCTCCTCCCCCCTCTCTCTCTTTCTCCTCTCTCTCTCTCTCTCTCTCTCTCTCTCTTTCTCCCCCCTCTCTCTCTCTCTCCTCCCCCCTCTCTCTCTTTCTCCTCTCTCTCTCTCTCTCTCTCTCTCTCTCTCTCTCTCTCCTCCCCCCTCTCTCTCTTTCTCCTCTCTCTCCTCCCCTCTCTCTCTCTCTCTCTCTCTCTCTCTCTCTCTCTCTCCTCTATGTATATATTTTCCCGACCCGTGCAATTAATAGAGTCGCTGATGAAGGGTCATTAAGTCTCCCGAATGATGTGGGGGTGGGGGGTGTGGAGGGGGTCTCTCTCTCCCTCTCTCTCTCTCCTCCCTCTCTCTCCTCCCCCCTCTCTCTCTCTCTCTCTCTCTCCCTCTCTCTCTCTCTCTCTCTCTCTCTCTCTCTCTCTCTCTCTCTCTCTCTCTCTCTCTATCTGGACGCAGGCCCGGCCGTTCGGCAAATTATAATTCTATTGTAATATAAACATTCGCGACAATATTGTCAGTCCACCCCACTAACCAACACCCCATCCTCCCCCTTCAGCCGCCGCCCCACTAACCCCCCCCTTAACCCCATCCCCCCCAACCGTTCAGTACGGTATGCTAATGAAGCCACGCGCTGGCGTAGGTGGGGAGGTGGGGGGGGGGCAACCCACCCGGCGTAGGTAAGGGGGTGGGGGTGGGGGGGCAGGGGGGCCCACCCACCCTTACAGTAACATTATCGGTTGATGACGGTATGGTAACGAAACGTAATTGGAAAATTATGTTCACCCCTCCCCCCTACCTCTCCCCGGGACTGGGGGGAGGAGGAGGAGGAGGAGGAGGAGGAGGAGGTGTGTGTGTGTGTGTGTGTGTGTGTGTGTGTGTGTGTGTGTGTGTGTGTGTGTGTGTGGTGTTTCCCCGCGAGTAATGGATTACCCCTTGGGGCAACAACGTGACACTAACTTGGGAGAGTGGATTCGACACTTTGAGTCGCGTTAGAGGTAATGCCGTCGCACACAAGAGTCGTTCACTCATGCTCAAGGGTCGTGTCTTCATGCTCAAGGGGTCGTGTCTTCGTGCTCAAGGGTCGTGTTTTCGTGCTCAAGGGGTCGTACCTTCGTGCTCAAGGGTCGTGTCCTTGTGCTCAAGGGTCGTACCTTCGTGCTCAAGGGTCGTGTTTTCGTGCTCAAGGGGTCGTACCTTCGTGCTCAAGGGTCGTGTGCTTGTGCTCAAGGGTCGTACCTTCGTGCTCAAGGGGTCGTACCTTCGTGCTCAAGGGTCGTGTCCTTGTGCTCAAGGGTCGTGTCTTCGTGCTCAAGGGTCGTACCTTCGTGCTCAAGGGTCGTGTCCTTGTGCTCAAGGGTCGTACCTTCGTGCTCAAAGGGTCGTACCTTCGTGCTCAAGGGTCGTGTCCTTGTGCTCAAGGGTCGTGTCTTCGTGCTCAAGGGGTCGTACCTTCGTGCTCAAGGGTCGTACCTTCGTGCTCAATGATGGTTATGTCATGCTCAAGGGTCGTACCATCATGCCCAAGGGGTCGTACCATCATACTCAAGGGGTCGTACCATCATACTCAAGGGGTCGTACCTTCATACTCATGGGGTCGTACCTTCATACTCAAGGGGTCGTACCTTCATACTGAAGGGGTCGTACCATCATACTCAAGGGGTCGTACCTTCATACTCAAGGGGTCGTACCATCATACTCATGGGGTCGTACCTTCATACTCAAGGGGTCGTACCATCATACTCAAGGGGTCGTACCTTCATACTGAAGGGGTCGTACCTTCATACTCAAGGGGTCGTACCATCATACTCATGGGGTCGTGGACAATCTTGTGATCTTCCGATCCAGCGATTAATGACTAATTTCTCCCTCACTTCGTCTGGCCAACCTTGCCCACGGACGTATGTGCTGAACCAGCGGGTTTAATCTTCCCGTTCCTCTACGAAGATTAATCAATCAAACTTCAGGGAAAATGATTTCACGAAAGCGAAATTATTGGTCGACGATTCACTCCCTCGCGAGAGAAAACAGAAAATGGAGTCGTCACAGGCCGACCCAAGTTGCGAGGGTCGCAGAAAACGGGAGGGGTCGGAAACCCGACAGGGGCGGTCGGTCGTCCCAAGCCCCGCAGAAAACGGACGAGTCGTTCCACATGTCGTTGAAAACGGGTTTGGTCCTTCCGACTCACGAAGAAAACGAGTAAGTCGTTCCAAGTGTCGTTGGAAAAGGTTAAGTCTTTCCATAAGTCGTTCCAAGTGTCGTTGGATAAGTCGTCCCAGGTTTTAAAAAAAAGAAAATGGAGTGGTCACAAGCGACAAGTCGTTACGACTGTCGTCTTCACCATCCAGACGACCCTTTGTGTCTGGATCTCACGAGATCATTCATAAAGTTTTCGTCAGAGAATTATGAGAGATACGAGAGCACTCACAGCAACATGACTTCACTCACGAAAAACTCTCCAGGTTTCCTTGCCCAACTCCCAGCTTCCTCCAGCACCTCTGCAGATTTTTTTTCCAGCACTCCCAACAACCTAGGTTCTTCCAGCATACTCGAACTTCTTCCAGTACCCTAGCTTCTTCCAGCACCACTCCAGTTTCTTTCAGTACTTCCAGCACCCCTAGGCTCTTCCAGCACCCCTAGATTCTTCCAGCATCCCAGCTTCTTCCAGCACCCCACAGCTTCTTCTTGCATCCCCAGATTCCACCACCTACAGCTTCTTCCAGTACCACAGCTTCTTCTTGCATCCCCAGATTTTCCCAGCACCCCACAGCTTCTTCCAGTATCCCTAACTTCTTCCAGCACCCCACAGCTTCTTTCAGCACCGCCAGCTTCTTCCAGCACCCCCAGCTTTTTCCAGCACCCATAGCTTCTTCCAGCACCCCAGCTTCTTCCAACAACCCCAACATTTTCCAGCCCCCCTCAGCTTCTTCCAGCACCCCTCAGCTTTTTCCAGCACCCATAACTTCTTCCAGCACCCCTCAGCTTCTTCCAGCACCCCTCAGCTTCTTCCAGCACCCCAAGCTTCTTCAGGCACCAACAGCTTCTTCCAGCATTCCAGATGTCCAAGCGCCCCATAGCTACTCAAGGCATCTCAGAATCTTTCCTCCCGGCTTCTCCTGGCACTCCACGTTCTCCAGCGTCACACCCAGCTTCTTATGGACACCCCAGGAGACCTCCAGCCCCCACCAGGATGGCCAACACTCCATCTTGATAAAGCGGAGGACAGAAGACCTAATGGGAGGGAGTCTGTTAAGTGAATTAGTGACAGGAGGGAGACGATGGGGTAGGGGGTGGCGAGCTCCCCCTGATTCTTGGGGTGGGGTGGTTGAGCCAGGGTGCTGGGGGAGGGGTGGTCAAGGGGTTAAGGAAGACAGGGACTGGGGACGTCCAGGGATATTATTGTATGATGTAGGAAGGACTATGAGACGTATGGGAGTTTGGTTATGTGGGAGAATATACGATGTTTTAATCTCTGGATGTATGAAACTAGGGAAGAGTGTGAAGTGTATGGACGTGCGAATCTATGGAAGAATATGGGATGTATGACTGTATGATTCTCAGGAAGGGTGTATGAATAAGGATGCACGAACCGATGGTAAAATGTATGATAAATTAAAGAAAATCTGAATGTGTAAATGGATGTAACAATACATGAATGTATGAAGACTGTATAGATAAAATAAATGTATGGAGCAATGCATGGATAATGTACAAATATATGGTTTAATATGTATGGATGTATGAATGTATGATACAAGGTAGTAAGGAAGTATGGAACAATATATGGATGTCCAAATACATAATGTATGAATGTATGAGAATGTACGTAAGGCCTCGACGTGAGACGTGCGTCATAGATGTGCGAATAACGTCACCTTGTTTGCGGCCGACGTAGGACTTGACCCCGGATGACCTATCGAGAACTGTCAACTATGACCTCACTAGGGTCATGTAGCCTCACAAACATAAGGGGATGAATGGAACTGTCTGTGAACTGGCAGTTCTGGTTCAACTACCTCATTCTGGTCCAACGAGCTCCTTTGGGTATTTCATAATGCCTCGCCGTTTCCCGTATCAGCAGGGTAGCGCCTGGAATAAGAGAAAGGCCGCATTCGTTCCCACCCATTTTCTTGCTGTCATGTGTAATGCACCAAAGCAACAGCTCCCTATCCACATCCAGGCCCCACACGGCCTTTCCATGGTTTACTCCGGACACTTCAATACCCTGGTTCAGTTCAATGACAGCACGTCGCCCCCTGTATACCACAACACTCTAGTTCACTTTATCCTGCGCACGCCTTACACCCTCTTGCATGCTCAGGCCTCGAGCACTCAAAATGTTTTTCAGTCCATCTAGACATCCCAAATTTGGTTTCCCCACCTCCTGTTCCCTCAGCTTCTGACACATGTATCCTCTTTGTCAACCTCTCCTCTCTCATCCTCTCCATATGTCCAAAACATTTCAGAACACCCTCTTCAGCCCTGTCAACTACACTCTTCGTATTACCACACATCTCTCCTTTATACTTTTATACTTACTCGATCAGACGAACTCACACGACATACTGTCCTTAACTTTATATTTATAAATATAAATATATTTATACATAAATATATTTATACATAAATATAAATATATTTATACATATAAATAAACCTCAGGATCCCTACATACACAGCACAGGAAGTTTTACAGAGCAGAGTGTAAGGTTTATACATTATACACCAATCGACGATTAATTGAACATTATACAATATAAGGTTACATATTGGCTGAACTGCAGTTGTATTGTGTTGACATACATTAGGTATTTAATGGTAAACATTATGTGATGTAAAGTTAACGTACTTGTTGAACTGCAGTAATATTGTGTTGACAAATATTATGTATTTAATGATGATCATTAAGTGATGAATATTTTCACTTCGGTGGTGTTACAGCAATACTGTAGTTGACATACACATAACGATGGGATAACTAAGCTATTTGCTTGTTTATTTGTGCCCGTGTTCATGGGTTGTTTACGACCTTCACAGCAGTACGTGTGGGACGATTCTTGTATCTGTACGAGCACTACTGGTTGGTTGGTACAAGGTGATTGTGGTGACGGACGTCAGTCAGGCTATAGCCCCTCTAGGCCTTGGAGGAAATTGGTGGCGTGTTCCTCTGGTCTAATGATGACACCGAGGCGAACTTTACAATCTCCGACGTAAGTCGCTTAAAGTCACTGGCTCACTGGTAAAGGTGTCTAATGTATGTGTGTGTGTGTGTGTGTGTGTGTGTCCCTCCTCCATGTCTCCTCCACCATTATGATCACTGGAGGTAGACACTCCTGTGTGAGGATGGTGGGGTCCCACTCAGACGTAATCCAAGCATGAAGGGAGAGTGACAGTTCAGGGGGACGTGTTGACCACCAGCAGGACGAGGCCGGCCCATGAGAGCACCACTAACCCATGTCCTTACCCCATCCAGGGCTGGACGAGGTGTGTCGTGTGTGTGTGTGTGTGTGTGTGTGTGTGTGTGTGTGTGTGTGTGTGTGTGTGTGTGAGGAGGAGAAGGGGAAGTCTTTTTTGTATATAACATAATACAGTCTGCCGGTCGGTCCTGAGCGACTCTGACGGTGGGAAATGCTCTAGAAAGGCACACACACACTGACTTCGAAGGTGGAAAGACTCGAAGAAAGAACGTACAGTTGAAGTCATGTCCTTACAAACTATATCTAATAAAGCAGGGGGGTCAACACCCATGCTAGCGTTATACTCATCCTAAGCTAATCTTCCATCCCTCTTCTCGTTCGTAAGACGTCTTCCACTTCAAATCGGAAGACAGTAAACTGATACCAACCAATGAGGTGCAGGTTAATCCCGGTGGTCGCCTGCGGTCTTGAGTTACGCATCAGCGTCGCATGAAAGACGCAAACAAGAGTACGCAAATATCGTCCGTGGCCATGACGTAAATGGCATAGGTACATTAACCATAACTAATGACAATAAATGTCTTCAATGAGCCAATAATATCACAGTTTAAGCCCTCATTAAGCATGCAACGAGAATATATTGGAGGTCATTTATTTCGCACGCTCAGATATTTCGCACTTAATGACGTTAAATACCCGAACGGGGTCAAAAATTCCACCCGACACCGCCAGCGCCAATCTATCTATCAGCCTAATTATCTATCCATCTATCTATCTACATGTATACACACTGTGATAAAGAATGAATACCCCGCAGCGCCAATCTATCTACTTGGCTATCTATCTATCTATCTACATGCATACACACTGAGATAAAGAATGAATACTGTAATTATGATGCGATCCAAATGGTATTCCATTCCAAATTCGTGTGGCGTACGTCTAACAGATAAAGGCTTACGGTCAGCAAGAACGGAACACACCCACACTTCCAGAGCGATGTCAGGGCCTTCCTTCCTCCGTGCTAGGTAAGTTTAGCTGTGGAGAGAGAGAGAGAGAGAGAGAGAGAGAGAGAGAGAGAGAGAGAGAGAGAGAGAGAGAGAGAGAGAGAGAGAGAGACGTTGGCTGTGGTGTGAGTTTGACTGGAGAGAACCTGGAGGTAGTGGTAAAATGTTTTGGATACCCGGGGTTGGACATGGGCTGAAGTAAGCTATAGGGTGGGTGAGGGGAGGGGGGAGGGGGGAGGGGAAGAGTCCCGGGTGAACTGAACATTGTGTGGAAAGAGAGATCACTGTCTGTGTGGGCAAAAATGATTATGTTGGATGGTATAGGAGTCGCGACGGTGTTGCATGGATGAGAGGCGTGGGCCTTAGACAACAGTGTGCGGAAGAGAGTAGATGTACTGGAAAGATGTTTGAGGACATGATATGGTGTGACTAGGAATGATTGTATAAGAAATGGTGAGGGAAGAGAGAGAGAGGTTTGGCAGTAAGAGGAATATGCACATGACAGCTCAAGAGGGTATGCCGAAATGGTTTGGACATATGGAGAAGATGAGTGAGGAGAGGATGACTAAGAGGATATACACGTCAGATGTGGGAGGACCACAGAAAGAGGGAAACCAAGAAGGACGTGGAAGGATGGAGTGAAAGATATCTTGGGCGCTCGAGGCCTGAGCGTGCAGGAGAGTGCGAGGCGTGCAAGGGATAGAGTGAATTGGAGCGATGCGGTATATGGGGGATATGCGCCGTCAGTGAACCGGTGAAGCAGCCGGGGGAAACCACGCACAGGTCTATGGGGCATAACTGTGCATACGGGGCTCTGACAGCGAGAGAATGGATGTGAGCGAGCGAGGCCATTTCTTCGTCTGTTCCTGAAGCTGCCTCGTGAACACGCGACGCGGCGGAATCAGAGAGAGAGAGAGAGAGATTCAGCGTATTAATCTCAGACAGAGACAACAACAGCTTTAGAACAAAAAGACATTAAATAGCCTATTGCGACGGCCAAATGGAGAAATTAAATTACCCTTGTGGAAAAAACAAAACAAAAAAAAAGGCACAAATCTGATTAAAACTTCGTCAGCTTGAGGTAAAACACAGCTCAAAGGCAAGGCAATGATGTATATGTGTGCTGGCCAAGTGAGCCAATACCACTCAAGGATCATAAAGCCAAATTATTGTAATGGAATGAAATTACTTACCCCAATTACGCTCTTCTCACTATGCAAATTCAGCACAGTGTTTGTGCGGTGTTGTTATCATCCCATTATACATCTTTCACTGACCAGTGTTGTTGTGTGAGGGGTGTGCGAGATATGCCAGGTCGTCTGACTGCTGGGGCACGACCGTGCGCGACCCTCGACCACGACCGTGCGACGACCCTCGAACACGACCGTGCACGACCCTCGAACACGACCGTGCGATGCGACCCTCGAACACGACCGTGCACGACCCTCGAACACGACCGTGCGAGCGACCCTCGAACACGACCGTGCGACGACCCTCGAACACGACCGTGCACGACCCTCGAACACGACCGTGCGACCCTCGAACACGACCGTGCGACCCCCCAACACGACCGTACGACCCTCGAACACGACCGTACGACCCTCGAACACGACCGTGCGACCCTTGGGTATGATGGCGTGGCCTTTGACCTGACCCTTAACGAATGGGGGTCAAACGCCAGGCCATCTTGATATACAGAGGGTCGTACCATCGTGCTCAAGCATCGCATCGTCGTGCTCAAGCATCGCACCGTCGTGTTCAAGCATCGTACCGTCGTGTTCAAGCATCGTACCGTCGTGTTCAAGCATCGTACCGTCGTGTTCAAGAATCGTACCGTCGTGCTCAAGCATCGTACCGTCGTGCTCAAGCATCGTACCGTCGTGTTCAAGCATCGTACCGTCGTGTTCAAGCATCGTACCGTCGTGCTCAAGCATCGTACCGTCGTGTTCAAGCATCGTACCGTCGTGTTCAAGCATCGTACCGTCGTGTTCAAGCATCGTACCGTCGTGCTCAAGCATCGTACCGTCGTGTTCAAGGGTCGTTCCGTCGTGTTCAAGCATCGTACCGTCGTGTTCAAGGGTCGTTCCGTCGTCGTGCTCAAGGAGTGCACCATCGCCATCAAGGATCGTACAGCTGTGATCAAGATAAGCACAAATACCCCCCCCGCGCCCCCCAACCCACATCACATCTTCTTCAATGAACACCGAACACCAATGAAGGCGGATCAACAACACACCAAAAACTGAACATTTCCAGTTCAGTACACCTGACGCAGCAGAGGGAAACCCTATTCGTTCCACGCACACTACATCAAATGACCATTCCCGTCCACGCCTTCGTTTTCGTGATATTTTCCAAAGGAAAAAAAAAAGGGGGGAAGACCTCATCTTCGTCGTCCAGTTCGTATCTCTTCATTCTCAGTAGTACAACAGGCTCTTTCAACCAACACCCTTAACGAGCCCCCGATGTATATAAATGGCCTTAGTACATCACGAGCCCCGATGCATATATAAATGGCCTTAGTACATTACGAGCCCCGATGCATATATAAATGGCCTTCGTACATCACGAGCCCCAATACATATATAAATGGCCTTCGTACATTACGAGCCCCAATACATATATAAATGGCCTTCGTACATCAAAATGAAGATGATAATGATCACGTAAACTAATGCCCATCATTTCAATACATCTCATTAACCTTAAACGCTTTTAACTGCCATCCTTAATGAGTGCAATGAACAGGCGATTACGACGGGGTGTGGGTGGGTGGGTGGGGTTGGGGGATCCATTCTTTGCGTCCTGGCGGTTAAATCAAACTGAAATAACCACCTAGATACGGTTGGGACTGAGGCTGTGCAGTATAATACGGGATAGGTGTTACCGGATTAAGCCTGCCTGAGGTTGCATGCAGCGAGTGAGAAACAAAAGAGTCGTCTTTAACGAGGAGGCTGTGTATATCATCTTCGTCCGTCCTCGGAATATAGTCACGTCAGAGAATTTCTTGGGTTTGAGGGAGTCAGTCCATCCTAACTCTGCTACTGTTTGCAGCGCAGCCTGACGGGTGCAGGAGTGCTTGTTCTCTTGAAAAGGGTCTTTAGGGTTCTATAATAATATAGAAAATTATATATATATATATATATATATATATATATATATATATATATATATATATATATATTATCCATGGGGATAGGGGATAAAGAATACTTCCCACGTATTCCCTGCGTGTTGTAGGAGGCGACTAAAAGGGGAGGGAGCGGGGGGATGGAAATCCTCCCCTCTCATTACTCTTTCTTTTTTTTTAATTTTCCAAAAGAAGGAACAGAGAAGGGGGCCAGGTGAGGATATTCCCTCAAAGGCCCAGTTCTCTGTTCTTAACGCTACCTCGCTAACGCGGGAAATGGCGAATAGTTTGAAAGAAAGTATATATATTGCCCCAGGAGTCCCTTTTATTTCTAAGAAGCTTCTGTAGTACTCAGGAAACTGGCCATGTCCATGGTCAGGATCACAGGCCATAAAGTGTATTGTTGCTGTTGTGTGTGTGCGTCTATATGCGGATATCTGCTGGACAATTGAGTGGTGGTGGTTCCATCGTGGGCATAAAAGGTCTTGTAACATGCTGACACGTTGTTTTACACTGGTGTCGTGATGGGTGATGTCCAGAGCGTAGAAGAGAAAAGTGAGACTCTTATTTGTCTAGGGAGTGTTGTCTGCAATTGGTGTATATGTGATGGGGTGAAGTTCAGTAATGAGCTGGAAGGCCAGTTGCTCAGTACATGTCGGGTTATTTGAGCGTCTGATGTGGTTGGGAGAATCTGTTAGTATAGGTGGCTGAAGTGAGACTTGGGTAAGCGTTTCATTTCTACCAAGGGGTTGGTAGTTGAGCATACAGAGTAGTTTGAGTGGAAGGAGTCGCGTGCTGTTGCACAGAAGTGAGTACCGAGAATACTGAGGTGAGGCTGTATTGGGAGGATCTTTGTCTCATTGCGAAGGTGTTGAGTGTGTGTGTGTGTGTGTGTGTGTGTGTGTGTGTGTGTGTGTGTGTGTGTGTGTGTGTGTGGTTGCCAGGCAGCCGGTGACTGTTCTGAGTGCACTGTTGTGTGTGGGGGTTTGCAGCATGGTTATACTGGCTCTTGAGAGGGTGGAAGACCAGGCAGGTGAGGCGTAGTTTAGAGTGGAGGGGATGAATTGTTTATAGTGGATGTTAAAGACTTCTTTTTTCTTCTACACATCTCATGCATTTAGTTCATGTTGATCTGAGTTGAAGTTAACAGCGTGGGGAGAGAATGTCATGCGTGTGTGTTGTATGGTAATGTCTAAAATGGCTGGTGTTAAGTGGAAGCGATTATCCATTCATGGCGACCGGAGGTGACATATATATATATATATATATATATATATATATATATATATATATATATATATATATATATATATATACATGACCTGGAATCGTGTCTGTCTGGTGTTAAAAAGAGTGATTGAAGATTTCTGTGGCGATGCAGAAGTCCTGTTCAGTGTAAGCCATTGTTCCAGTGGTGTGATGCAGGTCTGACGTTGCTACTGTGGTGTGTCAGGGGTGTTGTGCTGTGATTATGAGGTCGTCTGGATGTGTACAGCACACCATGATGTGCTCTGTCTGATGATGTGGTCAGTCATTTATTGGAAGAATGAAGAAGTGTGGTGGGAGAAAGAACTGTATATTGTGGAGGAAACTCTACATCAGAACTGAAGTGTTACAGAGGCGAAGCCGTTAAAAGAGAGAGAGAGAGAGAGAGAGAGAGAGAGAGAGAGAGAGAGAGAGAGAGAGAGAGAGAGAGAGAGCGACGGCCACGGCGACCGGCTACGAAATTGGCCGAGCACTTTTTATCATTGTTGTGGAGGGTGGCGTTAATTAATCATCTTTTGTGTGTGTGTGTGTGTGTGTGTGTGTGTGTGTGTGACGGGGGAGAGGGGGGAGGGAGAGTGTGTCGACTGCTTTGTTTGTCTGTTGCCACTAGTACTGCACGGGAGGGAAGGAGGGAGGGAGGGACGGGAGCTGGCGAGTGGAGGCGGGCTGGCATGGCAGCTGGTTGGTTGTTGGAAGCCATCGCTTGGATATGTGGTTGTGGTGGTTGTGGTGGCTCAGGACGAGCTGGTTGGTCTGGAATGTTATTTTTTTTTTCCAGGATTGGTTTTACGTTGGCCAGTTTTGGATCCAGATGTCAGGGATTGAGTTGGGTAGCCAGGAGTCGCTCGCTGAAGATGCTTCTTGCAAGTGATTGGACGACCAATGGGTCGAAGTGGTGGATATGGGGCCTGTTCAGGGGCCTGTTGCTGTAAGGTTCGTTATGGTGTTACTTTCAATGGCTTATGGGTTTAATGGGCTGGGTTTGGTGTGATGATTTTCCCCATTACCCTTTTGGTATGGGTGTGAGGTTGGTGTATGGCGAAGGGTCTCATGAGTGTGTCGTCTGGAAGATGGGGTGTGTCGCTCGCATGGGTCAGTACCAGGTGCTTTTGTGAGGAGGAGGAGCAGGAGGAGGAGAAGGAAGAGGAGGAGGAGGAGGAGGAGGAAGAGGAGGAGGAGGAGGAAGAGGAGGAGGAGGAGGAGGAGAAGGAAGAGGAGGAAGAGGAGGAGGAGGAGGAGGAGGAGGAGGAGGAGGAGGAGGAGGAGGAGGAGGAGGAGAAGAAGGAGAAGGAGGAGGAGGAGGAGGAGGAGGAGGAGAAGGAAGAGGAGGAAGAGGAGGAGGAGGAAGAGGAGAGGAGGAGGAGGAGGAGGAGGAGGAGGAGGAGGAGGAGGAGGTAGAGGAGGAAGAGTAGGAGGAGGAGGAGGAGCTTGTGTGTGGGGTCGTCTCCTTCGACGTGCACCAGAGTTAGTTGCTCAGGGTCTTGTTCATCACGCTGATGATGCAGGTGTGCCAATTATCCGCTTGTCTTTCCAGTGATCAGGTTACTGATTGGTGTTAAGTTTGAGCTTGGAATTGTTGTGTTTCCCTGATTTCTGCCGACGGTCAGCTGTTCTTGTCTGAATCTGGTTAGGTTTGTTTTATAGTGTGTAACTTTTTTGAGGGAGGGGGAGAAGTTCGAGGTGATGTTGCTTGTTTCTATAAGTTTGGGTGATGTTCTTTCTTTCAATGTCCTTGTGAGATGTGTGTGTGTGTGTGTGTGTGTGTGTGTATGTGTGTGTGTGTGTGTGTGTGGAGAGTTGAAGGATGTCTAGCCGTGTCGCTGGAGGTGTGTTGTCTGTGAAGCAGTCGGGTTTATCTACGGAGTGAGAGAGAGACGTTGAGTATAACGTGATGGTGTCTGTTCGGTGTTTGTGCTGGGGTGTGAGGAGGTTCATGAGAGAGTGGGTGTGGGTGGTGGCGGTTTATGAGGGAGAGGAGAGGAGGATGGGTGGGTGGGTTGGTTTTTATGAGTTAGTGTCTAATTGGTCACTACATAACCAATACTATGAGTAGTCTATTTCTGGATGACGGTGAAATGCAGCTGGTGGAGATGGCCCCACTCAGTACAGGTGGGCGCACGCACCTACCACCTGATGGAGCAGTGCCTCGCAGTGATGTGAGTTCGTCACTGTTGGGGGCACAGGTATATTAGCTACTCCTGTCTTAGGCTCAATGTCACGTACGTGCATCAGCACCTGGGAGGTGATCACCGGGTTATCATCAACCAGGAGTGAACACAGTAAAAAAAAAACCCAGTCTGTCCATGTGCACAAAATGTTTGGGTATGTCACACAGTCCAGCCCAGCGGCGGCAGACAGCACCAGGAGGCAGGGGAAAGATATATATATATATATATATATATATATACCCTCCTTTAAGATAGGTTGAATAGATCTGTACTGGGTGTTTACCTTGTTTTCATCGAGGGCGAAGATGTTGTACTGGACAGGTAATCAATTGGTGATGATTGGAGGAATGCAACCTGTCCGTATAACATCGCTATCTTGCAAATAAAGAACCAGGGAACGTGACTGTAAACTTACGTACTGACTCAAACGTTAGTCCCTCAGTTGTATACGTTATCTCAGTCAGTAATGCTAACGAGGGAGGAGATGATGAAGTAATGTGTTGGTCAGTCTAAATCATATGTATATATATACAAGAACAACAACTACAATAATAATGATAATATTAACAGTACCACTACATTAGCAATACTATTACTACTACTACTACCACTACTACTACTACAACTACTACTACTACTACTACTACTACTACTAATAATAATAATAATAATAATAATAACAATATGCATGTGTGAAGTCTTCACTTCCAAACTAGTGGCCAAGCCTTTAAAACCTACATGTTTATCACACACAAGTAATAAAACCCTTCAAATTCTACAAAAACACACACACACACACAAAAAAAACCCAAACAGTCGTTCATAATACTGTGAAAAAAATCATTAATTACTTTCTAATTATCAGAGAGCAAATCTGACTGTGATAAGTAATTAAAACATTTCCCACTGCTACTAAAATCATTAATTGGAATCGGAATATCAGGTGACAAATTAGATTGTGCGCAAAATACTCCCGTTATTTCCTACGTACCAAGAGGCAGCTCGAAAATTAATATGTCATTTGGTAACTGAGTTAATTAAGGATAGAAAAAAAAAAAAGATATAATTATGATGATGAAGTCGTGACGTTGGTTGAAGCCGAGTGGGAGGCTCGGTTCGATGCTTCTGTTGCTTAAGATTGGACTCACGATTATGATGGTGCACGACGGTACGACGCCTTGTGGACGGCGGTATACGACGCCATGAGCACGACGGTACGACGCCTTGAGCACGACAGTACGACGCCTTGAGTACGACGGTATGACGCCTTGAGCACGACGGTACAACGCCTTGAGCACGGCGGTGCGACGCCTTGAGTACGACGGTATGACGCCTTGAGCACGACGGTACAACGCCTTGAGCACGGCGGTGCGACGCCTTGAGCACGGCGGTACGACGCCTTGAGCACGACAGTACGACGCCTTGAGCACGACAGTACGACGCCTTGAGTACGACGGTATGACGTCTTGAGCACGACGGTACAACGCCTTGAGCACGGCGGTGCGACGCCTTGAGCACGGCGGTACGACGCCTTGAGCACGACGGTACGACGCCTTGTGCACAACGGTACGACGCCTTGAGGACGACGGTACGACGCCTTGAGTACGACGGTACGACGCCATGAGCACGACGGTACGACGCCTTGAGCACGACGGTACGACACCTTGAGCACGACAGTACGACGCCTTGAGTACGACGGTACGACGCCTTGAGCACGACGGTACGACGCCTTGAGTACGACGGTACGACGCCTTGAGCACGGCGGTACGACGCCTGATCACGACAGTACGACCCTTGGGTATGACGGTCCCTCTTGTCTTAGTTCCAATCAAACAGCCCACGAGGTGAGTAGGAAGCGAGCGAGCGAGAGAGAGAGAGAGAGAGAGAGAGAGAGAGAGAGAGAGAGAGAGAGAGAGAGAGAGAGAGAGAGAGAGATCCCAATTCAAACTACAAAACTAAAACCTTTTTCTTTTCTCCCTCTCTCTAACTCTCAAGTTTTCCGATTGTCGCCTTTACTGTCTGTTTTCCTGGCGCTACCTCGTTGAAGCAGGGGTTAGCGATGCTGTTTCAATGTGGGGCGTGGAAGAGCCAGGAATGGATGAAGGCAAGCAAGTATGAATATTTACATGTGTATATATGTATGTGTATGTGTAACTGAATGTATATGTATAAGTATGTGTAAGTGAATGTTAATGTATGTATATGTATATGTATGTATATGTTGATATATATATCAACAGTTGAGTCAGTTGTTGTTCGCTGATGATACAGCGCTGGTGGCTGATTCATGTGAGAAACTGCAGAAGCTGGTGACGGAGTTTGGTAAAGTGTGTGGAAGAAGAAAGTTAAGAGTAAATGTGAATAAGAGCAAGGTTATTAGGTACAGTAGGGTTGAGGGTCAAGTCAATTGGGAGGTGAGTTTGAATGGAGAGGGACTGGAGGAAGTGAAGTGTTTTAGATATCTGGGAGTGGATCTGGCAGCGGATGGAACCATGGAAGCGGAAGTGGATCATAGGGTGGGGGAGGGGGCGAAAATTCTGGGGGCCTTGAAGAATGTGTGGAAGTCGAGAACATTATCTCGGAAAGCAAAAATGGGTATGTTTGAAGGAATAGTGGTTCCAACAATGTTGTATGGTTGCGAGGCGTGGGCTATGGATAGAGTTGTGCGCAGGAGGATGGATGTGCTGGAAATGAGATGTTTGAGGACAATGTGTGGTGTGAGGTGATTTGATCGAGTGAGTAACGTAAGGGTAAGAGAGATGTGTGGAAATAAAAAGAGCGTGGTTGAGAGAGCAGAAGAGGGTGTTTTGAAGTGGTTTGGGCACATGGAGAGAATGAGTGAGGAAAGATTGACCAAGAGGATATATGTGTCGGAGGTGGAGGGAACGAGGAGAAGAGGGAGACCAAATTGGAGGTGGAAAGATGGAGTGAAAAAGATTTTGTGTGATCGGGGCCTGAACATGCAGGAGGGTGAAAGGAGGGCAAGGAATAGAGTGAATTGGAACGATGTGGTATACCGGGGTTGACGTGCTGTCAGTGGATTGAATCAAGGCATGTGAAGCGTCTGGGGTAAACCATGGAAAGCTGTGTAGGTATGTATATTTGCGTGTGTGGACGTATGTATATACATGTGTATGGGGGTGGGTTGGGCCATTTCTTTCGTCTGTTTCCTTGCGCTACCTCGCAAACGCGGGAGACAGCGACAAAGTATAATAATAAAAAAAAAAAATAATAATAATATATATATATATATATATATATATATATATATATATATATATATATATATATATGTTGATATGTATATGTATGTACATGCATAAACATGCGATTGTCCAAGACAATCGCATGTTTACCAAACGGCGTCCTAGCTACGTCTCTTCGTTGTATATCAACTGACTGTTATATTTCTTGTGTCTTCCCTGATGATGTGATTAGTACACGAAAGTGCACTTGGGAACTTATCGTGTTTCATTTTCCTCGTGGACTCATAGGAATATATATATATATATATATATATATATATATATATATATATATATATATATATATATATATATATATATATAAATATATAAATCAGTCCGGACGTTAACGAAACTCACTCACGTATTTATTTAGCCAGTGAAGACGACCACAACCAAGTCTCTCCTGATATCCTAAATGCAGAAGGAAGTTAGAAGGTCACCTTGGAATATTAATGTTTCCACCTGAACTGTTCGTTGATAATTTCATGTCTGAAAATCACCTCCTTGTCTCGCTCGGTTCACAGATGTTTAAAACTTGGACAGGTACAAATAAAAAAAAAAAAAAGAAAAAGAAAAGAATAATTTGTGAAAGAGGTTTGTTCTTGAGACTTTCACTCAGCTAAAACATTTCTTCTGACTAAATGATTATTTTCAACATACATGTACACAACACGGACTAATTACCGTGATGACCTCCCAGTTCTCCAACAACTGTAATACTTCAGCTGTGTATATATACATTTTTTTTTTAAGCCGAATGGCTGGCTGAATTCAATAAACCGTTGTATATATATTTATTTATCCATTTACACACACACAAACACACGCAAGCGCGCGGAGTGGGCCCCACAAGTGTGTCCCGTCCGGTACAAATAGGTAATTATAGATCAGTAATCATTAAAGGTAATTAAAGATCGGTAATCACTAATAGATAATTACAGATTGGTAATTACAGAAGGACAAGATTGGGCTCGTACCTGAATATGTTTGCTGATGATGCCAAAGTGATGTGGTACTGAGAGAATGACTTCATTCCCTCTGAATCTCAACTGAATCTCCTTTCACGCGCACAACCAAACTCAGACACTAGCTTCTACAGTTTCTCACTTGAGTAGGCCAACAGAGCCGTGTCATCTGCAAATAACAGCAGAAGGACCTTCAGAGATATCGCAAATAAAAGTAAGGTGATGAGGGTCAGCAGGGGAGCGGGGAAGGGGAAGGTAGATAGGTCTGTGCGTGAGTTTGAATGTAGAGTGTCAGGAATAAGGAGAGTGCATCAACTTGCAAGAGGACCTTCACAAAAAGCAAAATTAGTCTGATAAATGGTTTCTAAATTCAGCCTAAGTAAATGAAAAAAAAAATGAGGATGGCATATAGTGAAAGAAAGCCTCAATGGGAGGAAATAACCCACAGGGATCTGTAATTAACAGAAATTTAAGAGTCGACACTATACTTAACTTGTCTCTGGAGCTCCACCTTCGAAGGAGTCAAATTGTCTATTGACAAATATTAGAATAACATTCTGGACAACTTCACAGTCCAGATCTAGAATATGCTTCTCAGGTCTGGTCACCCCACCTAAAGAAGCATAAAGAGCTCATAGAGGAGGTCCAGAAGATATAGGACAAGGAATTGAAAGAGATGAGTTACAGTGAGAGGTTAGAGGTAAAACATTTGGCCTCTGTGGAAGAGAGGAGAGTAAGGGGTGACTTGATCGGAGCTTTTAAGTTTCCGAAACAATCTGACGATGACAACGGTGAACACTTCTTCGGAAAGACGCAAAGGCAGGACAACCAGGGACCACAACATGAAACTCAGCAAGAAACTTGTTAGAAACGATGTAAAGAATCACTTGTATTGTATTATGGTCGTGGATGAATGGAAGATAAATGAGAGATAAAATTGAGAATGTAAACGGCATTTAGAAATTTGAAGATTTACACGATAATAGAGGAAGTCTAAAAGGTGAGGCCTCACGAGTATAGAATTCTCTCCACGTACAATAGAAATACTGTGAGAAATTACATCGAAACGCATAGGTATTAGCAAGGTCGCGCAAGGACCAGACGAACAACTGGTTCCATTCGCTGCCCCCAAAACACAACAGCTTCCTATCCACAACCAGGCCCCACATACCTTTCTATGGTTTACCCCAGCCGCTTCATATGCCCTGGTTTAGTCTATTGACAGTACGCTGTCCCCTGTATCTCACATCGTTCAAAATCACTCTATCCCGCGTATGCCTGACACCCTCCAGATTAATCACGCCCCGAGCACTCTAAACCTCTTCCAATCCATCCTTCCATCTCCGATTCTGTCTCCTCCTTCTACTTGTTCCCTCCATTTCTGACACATACATTCTTTCTGTCAATCTCTTGTCACTTATACTCTCTATATGGCCAAACTATTTCAGCATACCCTCTTCAGCTCCCTCAACCATACTCTTTTTAATATCACACCTCCGTCTTACCTTATCATTTCTTACTCGATCAACCCTAGTCACTCAACATTTCATTTCCAACACAATCACTTTCTTCCGTCCCTTCTCTTCTATAGCTCATGTTTCGCATCCTTCCGCCGTCAAACAAGCTCATTTTCGCCTACTTAGACAAAGACCACTTCTTCCACACATTCCTCAATGCTTCCAGAATCTTCACCCCCTGACCCACCCTATGATTCACTTCGGTTCCCAAGGTTCCATTCGCCGTCATGTGGACTTCCAGGTATCGAAAACACTTCACTTTCTCCAAGTTTTCCCCATTCAAATTCACACCCTAACTAACCTGTCTCTCTCTAGTGCTAAATCTAAAACATTTATGATCTGCATTCAGTCTCAACTTCCTGGTTTTCACGTCCTCCCAGACTACGGACAAAATTCAGCAGTTTCTCACTCGAATCTTCCAGTAGCGCCGTGCCATCAGCAAAACAATACTGACTCACCCCAAGAACCCCTACCCCTGCCAGACTGCAGACCTGCTCCTCTCCCCAAAACCCTTTCATTTACTTCCCTCATCACCCCATTCATATACAGACTGAACAGCCACAGTGACATCACACACCCTTGCATAAGACCTACCCCGACCTGGAACCATTCACTCTCCTCCCTTCCTACTCGCACGTATGCCTTACTCTCTGTACAGAAAGTCCTCATTGCTTCTAAGAGCTTTCCTCCCACACCATACACTCGCAATATCGGCTCAAGGGTCACGCTATCGCACTCAAATGTGTATCGTCATCCACAAGTGCTAAATACGACTTCAGAAACCAGACAACTTGCATTTTGTCTACAACTAAGCGTTACATTCACTGTGACGATTAAGAAAATAATGTAACAAATGCACATATCATGATATACTCATTCCTTACGTAACACTTAATGAAAAAAAACAATTGTGAACCATGTCAATATCTCTACAAAAATATTTCCCTTCGCACGAAAGCGTTCTCCATCGCCCTGGCGTCAACGAAGAAGAAGAAGAAGAAGAAGAAGAAGAAGAAGAAGAACGAAGAAGAAGAAGAAGAAGAAGAAGAAGAATAAGAAGAAGAAGAACGAAGAAGAAGAACGAAGAAGAAGAAGAGGAGGAATAAGAAGAAGAAGAAGAAGAACAAGAAGAAGAACGAAGAAGAAGAAGAAATATACACATGGACACTTGACCCAGGTCGTAAATCCTCCACACGTAAATTTCAATAAGCCTTGCTTGCTTAACCAATGCCTCGTACTCTCTAAACATGAACGTTCGGCTGCGCCTCGCCCACATCATTTCACGTACGTTGTATAGCCCGTCATGCAGACGATCATGACGTACATGGCGTAACAACTGAAGCCAGAGCCGCCCCCAGAAGGGATCCTCCTATTCAAGAAGTTCGTCTCTTCCGTGTCTGGGTGCACTCCGGGGCCTTTGGCGCAGGGGTCAGGCGCGTGGGTGTGTGTGAGGAGGGAGGGAGTGGGTCAGCAGCAGCAGCAGCAGCAGGAGTTCGGCGCTCACGGGGAAGATATGCCATCGTTTATCAGTCAGGGGTGATCCCTCCCTGGAAGAGCCGTAGTGGGACATAATCCCTCCAGCAGGGCCGCGGGTGTCAAGTCTGGGTGCGTGCGGAGTGGCTGCTGGCCGACTCGCTCACACTCACTCTCTCTCCTCACTCCTCCTCCTTCCTTCCTTCCTTCCCCCTTCTTCTTCTTTCTCGTCCACCTCCTCTTCCTCCTCTCTCTCTCTCTCCCTCCTCCTCCAGCGTTTTCTGGCACGCAAAGCGCATACCCAGACGCAGTGTGTGTGTGTGTGTGTGTGTGTGTGTGTGTGTACGTCACACGGACGCTGGGCGGGAATCATGAAAATCCTTCGTTCCACAAATTTATACCAAAATCAAACATCAAACTCATTTCAATACACAATAAAGATGGAAATAAAAGATCATGTTTACAAAAATTATGATAATGAGCGTCATTAATGAAACACACACAGACATACACACACACACAGACACACACACACACACACAGACACACACACACACACACACATACCAGGATTCCCTTTTATGGGGCGCCCGTAGTTTCGAGAACTGAGCTCCATGCAGGAGGAAAGTAAAGTATACATGTATACATATATACATGACATGTATACATATATACATGACATGTATACATATATACATGACATGTATACATATATACATGACATGTATACATATATACATGACATGTATACATGTATACATGACATTTATACATATATACATGACATTTATACATATATACATGACATGTATACATATATACATGACATGTATACATATATACATGACATTTATACATATATACATGACATGTATACATATATACATGACATGTATACATATATACATGACATGTATACATATATACATGACATGTATACATATATACATGACATGTATACATATATACATGACATGTATACATGACATGTATACATGTATACATGCCCACAGATGATAATGCAAATGACATAAAACAAATCAATACATTCCGGGGTGAATGCAAGGAGAAAATACACCCAGGTGATCTTTTATATCCAAGTTTTAAATCAACTCAGAGGAAGATTGTAAACAGGAGACCTTTGTATGATTGTTAAAGTTCATGGAAAAACAACAGAGGCGCCACAGCACTAAGGTCCCCACACAGGGGCGGGTGGGGATTGAACAAGCAGGTGGGAAGGGAAAAAAAAAAAGGTGGGGGAGGTGGAGGGGGGTACGGGGGGATACTGAACAAGCTCATGGAAAGTGGAAGGGGGAAGGGGAGGTGATGGGTGGAAGGTGCTGGACATCAAGGTGGAAGGGGGAAGGGGAGGTGATGGGTGGAAGGGGGAAGGGGTGGTGATGGGTGGAAGGTGCTGGACATCAAGGTGGAAGGGGGAAGGGGAGGTGATGGGTGGAAGGTGCTGGACATCAAGGTGGAAGGGGGAAGGGGAGGTGATGGGTGGAAGGGGGAAGGGGTGGTGATGGGTGGAAGGTGCTGGACATCAAGGTGGAAGGGGGAAGGGGAGGTGATGGGTGGAAGGGGGAAGGGGTGGTGATGGGTGGAAGGTGCTGGACATCAAGGTGGAAGGGGGAAGGGGAGGAGGTGATGGGTGGAAGGGGGAAGGGGTGGTGATGGGTGGAAGGTGCTGGACATCAAGGTGGAAGGGATAAGGGGAGGTGATGGGTGGAAGGGGGAAGGGGAGGTGATGGGTGGAAGGTGCTGGACATCAAGGTGGAAGGGGGAAGGGGAGGTGATGGGTGGAAGGTGCTGGACATCAAGGTGGAAGGGGGAAGGGGAGGTGATGGGTGGAAGGGGGAAGGGGTGGTGATGGGTGGAAGGTGCTGGACATCAAGGTGGAAGGGGGAAGGGGAGGTGATGGGTGGAAGGGGGAAGGGGTGGTGATGGGTGGAAGGTGCTGGACATCAAGGTGGAAGGGGGAAGGGGAGGTGATGGGTGGAAGGTGCTGGACATCAAGGTGGAAGGGGGAAGGGGAGGTGATGGGTGGAAGGGGGAAGGGGAGGTGATGGGTGGAAGGTGCTGGACATCAAGGTGGAAGGGGGAAGGGGAGGTGATGGGTGGAAGGTGCTGGACATCAAGGTGGAAGGGGGAAGGGGAGGTGATGGGTGGAAGGGGGAAGGGGTGGTGATGGGTGGAAGGTGCTGGACATCAAGGTGGAAGGGGGAAGGGGAGGTGATGGGTGGAAGGGGGAAGGGGTGGTGATGGGTGGAAGGTGCTGGACATCAAGGTGGAAGGGGGAAGGGGAGGTGATGGGTGGAAGGGGGAAGGGGAGGTGATGGGTGGAAGGTGCTGGACATCAAGGTGGAAGGGGGAAGGGGAGGTGATGGGTGGAAGGTGCTGGACATCAAGGTGGAAGGGGGAAGGGGAGGTGATGGGTGGAAGGGGGAAGGGGTGGTGATGGGTGGAAGGTGCTGGACATCAAGGTGGAAGGGGGAAGGGGAGGTGATGGGTGGAAGGGGGAAGGGGAGGTGATGGGTGGAAGGTGCTGGACATCAAGGTGGAAGGGGGAAGGGGAGGTGATGGGTGGAAGGTGCTGGACATCAAGGTGGAAGGGGGAAGGGGAGGTGATGGGTGGAAGGTGCTGGACATCAAGGTGGAAGGGGGAAGGGGAGGTGATGGGTGGAAGGGGGAAGGGGTGGTGATGGGTGGAAGGTGCTGGACATCAAGGTGGAAGGGGGAAGGGGAGGTGATGGGTGGAAGGGGGAAGGGGTGGTGATGGGTGGAAGGTGCTGGACATCAAGGTGGAAGGGGGAAGGGGAGGTGATGGGTGGAAGGGGGAAGGGGTGGTGATGGGTGGAAGGTGCTGGGCATCAAGGTGGAAGGGGGAAGGGGAGGTGATGGGTGGAAGGGGGAAGGGGTGGTGATGGGTGGAAGGTGCTGAGCATCAAAGTGGATCGTCACCTGTCCCCAGGGGTTGATTAGGCGGGGGATGGAGGAAGGGGATGGAGGAAGGGGATGGAGGAAGGGGATGGAGGAAGGGGATGGAGGAAGGGGATGGAGGGGGGGAAAGTGGTTAGAAATGCTGACAGTGGTGGTGGAGGGGGGGGGGGGAGGTGATTACCCACGAGCTGCCTGGCATGAGTACCATTCATAGAAAACGTCTTGTGAGGAGAAAAAAAAAAAAACCCTTCGTGGGTAGCCGACCCTTCAGCGACCGGCCAGGAGTTCTAGAGGCTGGAAATTGCCCCAGAGAAAAAAAAAAAAATAGAGAAGAAAAGAAAGAATAAAAAAGGGACTGGCGGTAAAATCTTTTATGATAATAACTCCGACGAGAAAACCTTTTACCACAGAGGGTAATACTCCACCAGGATAACCTACTCTCTCTCTCTCTCACCTCGCCGGAGAGAGAGAGAGAGAGAGAGAGAGAGAGAGAGAGAGAGAGAGAGAGAGAGAGAGAGAGAGTGTAGGTTCGAGAGAGAGAGAGAGAGAGAGAGAGAGAGAGAGAGAGAGAGAGAGAGAGAGAGAGAGAGAGAGAGAGAGAGAGAGAACGTTTCCTGAGGAAAACGGAAGTCGGGCCACTCGAACGAAGGGGGGGTTTTTGTTTACGGTTGTTGTTGTTGTTGTTGCTCTACCTCGAGAGTATCAACACTGCCAGGGAGACGGGACGGGACCAGGGGGGGGGAGGATGGGGGGGTGGGATCGCCTGTACGGGACGGGAAGGGACCCCCGGGGGTGGGGGGGATCGCCTGGCCCGGACGTGTAGGTCTACTGTACACGAGAGGGGCCTGAGGGAGGTCGACCAGAGTGGACCTGGTCAAGGAAGAGGTCGACCAAAGGGACCTGGTCAAGGAAGGAGTCGGTCGAGTGACCTGGTCAAGGAGGGAGGTCGACCAAAGTGACCTGGTCAAGGAGGAGGTCGACCAGAGTGACCTGGTCAAGGAAGAGGTCGACCACAGTGACCTGGTCAAGGAGGAGGTCGACCAAAGGGACCTGGTCAAGGAAGAGGTCGACCAGAGGGACCTTGGTCAAGGAGGGAGGTCGACCAGAGTGACCTTGGTCAAAGAGGAGGTCACCAGAGTGACCTGGCCAAAGGAAGAGAAAAAGACCAGAGAGGACCCCCTCTGACCAGAGAAGACCCCCTTCCCCTCTGGCCAGAGAAGACCCCCCCCCCCTCTGGCCAGAGAAGACTCCCCTCTCACCAGAGAAGACCCCCCCTCTGGCCAGAGAAGACCCCCTTCTGGCCAGGTAGGGCCCACCTGGGACAACAATAGTGAGAGGGAGGACTGGAACGAGTCTCTTAATTTCATGGCGACGGTCAGGGTTCGATGCCCGTGGGGTGGGGTACGGGGTGAGTGGGTGGGAGGGGAGAGTGAGGGGAGGGAGGGAGACGTGCGAGTGAGCCGGGAGGAGGAGGAGGAGGAACAAGGGGAATAAGACGTATGAATGCCTGAATGACGAATGAACGCAGCGCAACTTCTGACGTCTGTAACGAGAAATCTGAGCTTTGGGGGGGGGGGGGGGAGGGAAGGCGGTGGGGGGGTGGTGTGTGCAAGGACGAGAGAGAGAGAGAGAGAGAGAGAGAGAGAGAGAGAGAGAGAGAGAGAGAGAGAGAGAGACCCCCCCTCTCTTGGCCCAGGAGGCTGCCAGCCCCATGGCGGTGGAGACTTCGTGACGAGATGGAGTCAGGAGGGAAAGGAGCACGGACGAGGGAAGGAAGGAAAGAAGGAAGGAAAGAAAGAAGGAAGGAGGAGGGAGAAGAGGAGGAATAAGGAGGAGGGAAGGACTGGCTTGGGGAGAAGAAGGAGAGAGAGTGAGTGTGTTCCTGCCACAATAGTACTCACTCATTTTTTATATTTTCAATATCTGATGTTAGCTAAGATGGTATGACTCTTGGGTACGAAGGTTACGACCCTTGAGCACGACGGTACGACCCTTGAGCACGACCCTTGAGCACGAATGTACGACCCTTGAGCACGACAGTGCGACCCTTGGGTACGACAGTACGACCCTTGAGCACGACGGTACGACCCTTGAGCACGACGGTGCGACCCTTGAGCACGACGGTACGACCCTTGAGCACGACCCTTGAGCACGAATGTACGACCCTTGAGCACGACAGTGCGACCCTTGGGTACGAGAGTACGACCCTTGAGCACGACAGTGCGACCCTTGGGTACGAGAGTACGACCCTTGAGCACGAATGTACGACCCTTGAGCACGACAGTGCGACCCTTGGGTACGACAGTACGACCCTTGAGCACGACGGTACGACCCTTGAGCACGAAGGTGCGACCCTTGAGCACGACGATGCGACTCTTGAGCACGACGATACGACCCTTGAGCACGACAGTACGAGCCTTTACGACGGTACGACCCTTGAGCACAACGGTACGATCCTTGAGCATGACGGTGCGACCCTTGAGCACGACAGTACGAGCCTTTACGACGGTACGACCCTTGAGCACAACGGTACGATCCTTGAGCACGACGGTACGACCCTTAAGCACGACGGTACGACCCTTGAGCACGACGGTACGACCCTCGAGCACTCGTGAGCAGCAGGACGATACGACCCTTCAATGAGACGACCTCGATCTTGACCTGAACCTTAAGGGTCAGGGACATGAATAAACCCTAGAGCGAGACGGCTTTATGTACACCGCGATCCTTGTCATGCTCCACTTGACTATGGCAAATGATGTCAACACGACCAGTGGCCCTGGTCAAGCAAGAACCCCCTTCCTACGGTCAAGAACCCCCTTCCCAAGGTCAACAATCCCCTTCCCAAGGTCAATAATCCTTCCCAAGGTCAAGAACACCCTTACCAAGGTCAATAATCCCATTTCCAAGGTCAAGAACCCCTTCCCAAGGTTCAGAACCCCTTCTCAAGGTCAATAATCCCATTTCCAAGGTCAAGAACCCCTTCTCAAGGTTAAGAACCCCCTTCTCAAGATCAATAATCCCCTTCCCAAGGTCAAGAACCCCTTCCCAAGGTCAATAATCCCCTTCACAAGGTCAAGGACACCTTCCCAAGGCAAAAAACCCCTTCCTGAGGTTTAGAGCTCCTTCACAAGGTTAAGAACCCCTTCCCAGGATCAATAATCCCCTTCACAAGGTTAAGATCCCCTTCCCAAGGTCAAGAACCCCTTCCCAGGATCAATAATCCCCTTCCAAGGTCAAGAACCCCTTCCCAAGGCTAAGAACCCTTTCCCCTTATAGTCATAAGCACGACCATCCCAAGGCAAGCAGTGTTCCAGGCTGTACTATTCCTAGGACGGTCTCCAGAGTAGAGGAGGAGTTTGCCCAGCACCCTAGCGGCTGGCGTCAGTCATCATGTGGTACGTACAAAGGGACTGAGTTCCCCCAGGTGATGACTGTGGAGGTCTGGCTCTACGTGGTTTGTGGCAGACGTTACTATTTCCACACACACACACACATATGGCGTCAGGAACAGACGAAGAACGACTTCATTTGTTCACATGTATAGAGCACCCGCATCAGAGCCCCGTATCTACAGCCAAGCCCCACACACCTTCCCGCGGTAGCCTACGGCCACTGCAAGATGCCACCGTTTCGTCTCGCTGAGAGCACGTCGCACCCCGTATACCACATCTGTCCAATTCCCTCTGTGCCATGGACGTATTCAGACACCAAACACTCACTGCATCTTTCACTCAAGTCAAGCTTAATGTATAAATCAGAGTATTTACTTGGTAAACCTTCCTGTATATCTGACATTTTGACTCTGTAGATGTGCCTCCATCACGTGCTATACCGAAGGGTTAAAGTATCCAGCTCCACCTTGATCTTAAAGCTGTTTTGTGATTAGTGAAACTAACTAGCTACTATTATGACCTCCCAGGTCTGCAATGCTTAAACTGTGTGGCGTTTTCACCTAAATGACTGCCTGAATTTAATATACCGTGTATTATTATTTTTATTATCATTATTATCATTATTATTATCATTATCATCATTATTATCATAATTATTATTATTATTATGATTATTATTATTATTATTATTATTATTATTATCATTATTATTATTATCATCATCATTATTATTATTACTACCTTCATAGTCAACCTCTCCTCACTCATCCTCTCCAGGTGTCCAAACCATTTCAACACACCCTTCTCAGCCCCTCTCGTACATACTCCTCTTACTCCCACACCTCTCTCTTACCCCATCATTTCTTCCTCGATCAATCCTCCTCACTTCACATAATGTCTTGGACCATTTCCCTTGTCACACATCCACAATCCACCGTACAGTGCCATCTAGGCCCTACATCTCTCATCCATACAACACCGACGGAACTACAGTACCATCAAACATACCCAACTATGCCCTCACAGGCAGCGACACCTCATCCTACACACTTCTGAATATGCCCAGGACATTTTGCCTTCCCTTCACCCACCCTATAACTCACCTCAGCTCACAAAGTTCCACCCACTTTTATCCGCTTGCAGATATCTAGAACACTCCACTTCCTCCATGTTCTCTCCAATCAAACTTACACTCTCACTAACCCGTTCCTCCCTCCTGCTAGACCTCATTACTTTACCTCTGGCCCAGTCTCATCAGTGACTGGCCATTGCTTCCGTCACAAAGTTTGAGAGAGAGAGGGATCTTTGATCTTTAATCAAAGTTTCTGGGCCAAGATTGGAATCTTGGGATTAACTATGTTTAAAATATTATACCATTGCTTTGCACTATTCCCTCTCCTTAAGTGACCTTCCAGTAAGGCATTAGACTACCAATGATATCACTTTGAAAGCCAGAGAATCTGTAATGGGATGTGAATTGTGAAAAGATCAACTGACAATTACTCACGTAGAAGCAGGCTTTGAAGTTTGTATATATATATATACATATATATATATATATATATATATATATATATATATATATATATATATATATATATATATATATATATATATATATTCATATAGTGACCCAAGGTCATCTTAATGACCTCGCCACTGACTGAGTGACAGCTGTGACCTCAACTAACCTAATAACCATCATCAGAATGTATTTAGTGACCCATCCTCCACAGCTGCAGTATTAACCCCTCACACACCCATCCTCCACATCTGTAGCTGCAGCATTAATCCCTCACACCTGCGTAACTCGATGTTCAGGCCATAATAGGTCAAGAGCTGTGTCTCTCTTTGTAGTCATCACAGATAACCTGACGCTTTCCATGAGCAGCGCCGCTCTTACGGGACGTAAACCATGAAGTCCACCAGCTTAGAGAGAGGCCAGTAGTTTGCGACATTCGGCTTCGACGTCTCTTCGTTCCCTCTGGGAATAGCTACCCTTCCCTCACAGACCTGACCCTCGCCGCCTCTTCAAAATACTCGAGTCAGTGAGGCACAGGACCCCCTACTAGACAACCCGGTAGCTGAAGTCTTCGCGATGGGACTCCCACACTCAGGCTGCCCTTTAGGGCGTCTCCTCCGTCAGTAGATGTCCCAGCGTGAACTCCTGACGTTTCCTCTTCCTGGCGGGTTCCATTGTGGCGCCTCATCATCTCTCTCGCGCGTGGGGGACATCGCCTCGGCCCTTCACGAGCAGCAGCTGGAACAGCGAGGGACCTACGGCCACGCCTGCGGCACTCCTGCATCCCTCTAGCGCCTCTCCAGGGGGCCTCCTGCAACCCAAGCACTGACCGGCTGCCGCTGCTACACACACTCCAGAAGGCGCGATACGTGCCACACCCACACCCACGTAGACTTGGCAGCTCGCCTCACTTCTCCTCCTGCTTCATCTGATGCCTTCTACCATCACCAGCATCACACCTGCCAAGCCTATCTCGTATCTCTCAACCTGCCACAACTGACCGCTTCCTCCTTTACACCTCATTACAATCCTGCACCTTCAGTAGCTCACTGCCCTCCGTTACCTCACCTGGTGTGACCTACCTAAGAAAGCAGTGTTGTTGTTGTTGTTGTTGTTGTTGTTTGACGTGTTTTCGTGACCTCTCTCAGACACACCACTCCAGTAAAACTCGACTTCAATACGACGCTAAACTGGTGAGATAGATTGAAAACCAAGAGAAAGCGAGTGAGCATTTAATATGTACTGGTCTTAAACAAACATTGTGTTAAAGGGAATATTCCACCTGCACACACACACACACACACACACACATACACACACACACACATCAGTGTACACCATGGTTTTCCTAAGCATTACCAGCTGTAGCACTGATCCAGCCATCTACCAGCAAAAAAACATAAAATCACATTTTGAACATATCGACAGTGTACACACGAACCGTATTACCCACCAAAACAAAAATTTCCCCTCTAGATCTTCGTCTCCCAGACCCAACTGTGTTTCCTGCTTTAGCCAGGTAGCGTCACAAACAAGAGAAGAGCGACCTCACATGCGTAGCTCCACTGTCTAAATGTCAGGTATATAATGGAACGACTACAGAGCCTGACAGCCAAGCCCCCACAGACTACTCCATGCTTTACCATGACCCCGTTTCATATGCCCTGGTTCATTGCAAGGACAGAACGTCACCCCCCATGTACCACATCGATCCCATTCATTGAATCTAAGTGCATGCCTCTCGCCCTCCTTGAAGTGTTTAGATTCCAATGCTCCATAGTCTCCTTTACTTCACCTTTCCATCTCCCTGTCTTCCTCCCTTTCCTTCCTCCCTCCCTCCATGTCTACTACACACACACACACATATATACATGTCCTCTTAACTGACTCTTCCGTTACTCACCCTATCTACAAGCTCGAACCATCTCAGCACACCCTGGTTGGCTATACTCAATCAGACACACAGTGACTTGACACACCCACACATCTGAACATATGTGCCATTACCTTCCGTGGTCAATCCGCCTCACATCACATGCTGTCCTCGGGCACTTCACCTCCGTGTGACACGTCCATCCTCTTCCTCTCTTCCCGTGTAGCCAAGGCCCAAGGCTTCACGCACACACACACACATACCCATCTTTGCCCTAACAGACACTGGACGTTTTCCTTAACACGTTCCTCAGTGCACGGGGCACTTTAGCTCTTTTCCTCCCCCAAACCTGTGATTCATTCCACCCACAATGGTACTATCCACTCCTCCACGATCTTCACATCAAGTTTACACTCACGCCGTCACGTGTCGCCCCCCATATTACACCTTACTTTTTGTTCATATCAACCCTCGACTTCTTCCTTCCACAAAACACTGAAATTTGGCAGTCTTCCTTAGGAGCGTGCCACTAGAACTGTGTCATCTGCAAACAGCAATTAACTTACCTTCATCCCGCCCCCCTCCCCAAACACACACACACACACACACAAGCCTCTCAGAATGCAAGCGAGGACGATAAAGCACGATAGCCCCCCTGCTTCACCATCTATCGACATACAAGCGAGGACGATAAAACACGATAGCCCCCTCCCCCCCACCCGCCTCACCATCTATCGCAATACATGCCATCACATCCCGACACGTCAGCCTTCCTTCACCGGCTATCGCAATACAAGCAGCCATGCGCCACCACGATAGCCCTGCCTCGGCAGATACCGTAATGCATGCAAGCACGTCCCTGGCCTCCTCCTGCCTCCCTCCTGCCTGAATAAATGACACCCATCTGGCCCTCCCTCTGCCCCTCCCCCCTGCCTGCCCTCCCGCCCCGCCTGGGGTGGGGGGGGGGGGGTGTCGATGAATGATTTAAGGGGCGCGTCTCTAGAGGGAGGTCGGCTAGGTCCGTGCTGGCGGGGGCCCGACGGACCTGGCCGACAACAGTCCAGTGGCGGCGGGCGACGGCCTCTCTCCTCCTTCGTCAGGTGGTGGGTCACCCCCCCCCCTGGGTGGGTCTCTCCCCCCCACCCCTCCCTCCCCCTCAGGGTGGGTCTCCCCCCGTGGGTGGGTCCCCCCCCCCCCCTGGCCTCCCCCTGTCACGGGTGGTGGTGCCCCCTCCCCGCTCCCTGTCACCTCCGGCCACCCCTTGGACGGCTGGGGTCAGGGGTCAGGTCATGCCCATCCATGGGGATTTGGCATCGTTACGATGCCTCCTCCCTCCCTAGAACAGCTAAGGTGTGGGATGATCTTCCTTCTTATCTGTCTTCCTTTAAGAGTCAGGTCCAAACACACACCTGCGGACAACCCCCAGAATATTACCTGAGGGCTGACATCACCTCACACTCTCTGGGGGGAATACAACGCCCCCCCTTCACAATACTAACAACTTTCTATAATACTACAATGTAATCCAACCCACAAAATCGACATTTGTATCAAAGTCCCCCAGAGTGTCGAAACCGCCATCACCATGACTCCCTACAGCCAGCCAGCCAGTCATTCGACCAGCCAGCCAGCCAGCCAGTCAGTCGACCAGCCAGCCAGTCAGCCAGCTAGCCAGCTAGGCCAGCCACCCAGTCGACCAGCCAGCCAGCCAGCCAGCCAGCCAGCCAGCCAGCTAGCCAGTCAGCCAGCCAGCCAGCCAGCCAGCCAGCCAGTCGACCAGCCAGCCAGCCAGCCAGCCAGCCAGCCCAGCCAGCCAGTCGACCAGCCAGCCAATCGACCAGCCAGCCAGCCAACCAGCCAGTCGACCAGCCAGCCAGCCAGCCAGCCAGCCAGTCGACCAGCCAGCCAGCCAGCCCAGCCAGCCCAGCCGGCCAGCCAGTCGACCAGCCAGCCAGCCAGCCAGCCAGCCAGCCAGTCGACCAGCCAGCCAGCCAGCCAGCCCAGCCAGTCAGCTAGTCAGCCAGCCAGCCAGCCCCTCCCTCCCTCCTCTTCCTACCACTTAACCTTCAACTCACAAGTGGACAATCATGGATGCTGTTCTTGGTGTCAGTAACTCTCAACTTGAAGAATAAATTCATTCATCTCACATCACATCACATCCCACACATGAATACGAAAGAAAAAAATTAAGTTACAAATACAATTGTAAAACTACAGGTACACTTCATACAGAACTGAGTTATGTATAGTGCGTACCCTCACCCTACACCCCCACACACCACCACCCCCACCCTTTGCATGGTAGAATGATCTAAATCATCTAAGTAACACTTCACAAGACCTTTTTTTTTTATTATCAATTTCAAGATTTTTTCTATTTTCTTTCTTTATAAAATTTCACAAGATTTTTCTTTTTTTTACAAAATTTCATGTTTTTTTTTTACAAGATTTTTTCTTTTTTTTCAAATTCCACGAGATTTTTTCTTTTTCCACAAAATATCACTATTTTTTTTTTTTTTTTTTTTTTACAAAATTTCACAAGATTTTTTCTTTTTTAAATTTCACTAAATTTTTTTTTCACAAAATTTCACGATTTTTTTTTTTTTTTTTTACAAAATTTCGATATTTTTTCTTCACAATTTTAAATTTCCTTTTTTACAAAATTTGCCAAGATTTTTTCTTTTTTTTTAAATTTCACAAGATTACAAAAAAAAAAAAAAAAGAAAAAAAAGGCAGTGTTTCCAGACCTGGAAGTTCCACTCATGTGCATGGCAGGATTATGTCATGACTGGGTTGCTATTGTGAATGATACAAAACCCATCAAAATTAACCATGGGTCGTCAGAGCACGAAATTGGGTTGGGATTGGAGGAAAAAAAAAAAAAGGGTTGTGGCCATTTCATGTGTGGCGGGGTGGCGGCGGGAATGGATGAAGGCAGCATGTATGAATATGTACATGTGTATATATGTATGTATACGTTGAAATGTATAGGTATTAATATGTGCGTGTGTGGACGTGTATGTATATACATATGCATGTGGGTGGGTTGGGCCATTCTTTCGTCTGTTTCCTTGCGCTACCTCGCTTACGCGGGAGACAGCGACAAAGTATAATAAATATAATACATATAAAAGCTTCAGTGATCTTGTTGTAATATATCAGCCACTGAGGACCAGGTAAACTAGAATGTAAAGGTAGTATAGGAGGCTTTTCATTGTTGACTATGAATCACGCGCGGGCACAGTCCAGGTTTTGACAAACCCTGGAAGGTTGGGGGGAGGGGTGGAGAGCAGTCGGCTCACAGTCAACCAAGCTGTTCATCCTCCTCTTGTCGAGAAATGAGTACCTGCCATGGCCGTGATGTGTGTGTGTGTGTGTGTGTGTGTGTGTGGTGTGTGTGTGTGTTAACCACCTCCTGCCTGTGGTTAAGCCGTGAGTGAAGAGTCACCTTCACAGGTGGTGTATCATCGGAGCGCTAAACACATCGATGGACTACTTCCACTCCCGAGGAACTCCCTACTTGACCTGCTACTGTTTGTGGCGCAGCCTTGACACTGCTGGAGCGCCTCTCACACACACACACACACACACCAAAAAAATTCGTAACACATATATATTCCCCCACCTCCCCCTCCCCCACTAAAAATAAATTATCTATCTACATAACCATGCGCATTATCTACTCGTCCGTGTTCGGGTACCTTATGATCCTCATCATAATGGTTGGATGATGAGCGAGTGGATGATGAGTGAGTGGATGAGTGGATAATGAGTGAGAATGGAAATGAGCGAATGGATGAGATGATGAGTGAGTGGATGATGAGTGAGAGTGGATAATGAGTGAGAGTGGATGATGAGTGAGAGTGGATGATGAGTGAGAGTGGATAATGAATGAGTGGAAAATGAGAGTGGATGATGAGTGAGAGTGGATGATGAGTGAGAGTGGATAATGAGTGAGAGTGGATGATGAGTGAGTGGAAAATGAGTGAGTGGGTAATGAGTAAGAGAGGATGATGAGTGAGAGTGGATGATGAGTGAGAGTGGATAATGAATGAGTGGAAAATGAGAGTGGGTGATCAGTGAGAGTGGATGATGAGTGAGAGTGGATGATGAGTGAGAGTGGATGATAAGTGAGAGTGGATGAAGAGTGAGAGTGGATGATGAATGAGAGTGGATGATGAATGACAGTGGATAAAGAGAGAGTGGATGATGAGTGAGAGTGGATGACGAGTGAGAGTGGATGACGAGTGAGAGTGGATGATGAGTGAGAGTGTATGAAAAGTCTTTAGCTGAATGTTGTGGTCAGTAAAATAACGAACCAGGCGAGGCATTCATCATATACATAGATAGATGGACAGACAGATAGATATAAACTAGCTAACCGATCAAAAAGAGAAAAAAATATATATATATCAATGAGCATCGAACATGAAAACTAAGTTTGCCTTTGAGAGAAACTTGAACCGAGCCGCCAAGAGGCAAGAGGCTCAGCTGATAGAATGTAAACATTAGGAGCCATTGAGCACGTGGTGGCTCAGCTGATAGAATGTAAACATTAGGAGCCATTGAGCACGTGGGCGAGGGGGGGCGGGGCAATGTTTATACTGCGCGTCAGCTGTTCAGGGGGAGGAAGGGAGAGGGTGTGTGTGACCCCCCGTACATCCTCCACTCTTTCCCTTCTACGGGAGACAAATACAGTCGACTGTCCCCTTTCTACAGGAGGATACAGTTGACTTTCTAAGGGGAGAATACAGTCCACTGCACGAAATTAATTATCTTTATTTACTTCAAAAAAAAAAAAAAAGGAAAAAGAAATAATCCACGACGTAAAACAGGTCAGTCATTTCCCCAAGGCAGAATATGAATACAAGATCTCCTCAACTTACGTGTGTGTGTGGGGGGAAAAGCATTGTGGGGGGGGGAAAGCATTGCCCACACTCACGATCCCATTCCCTCCCCCACTGCACCCCATCCACCTAACCCACCCACTAACGTATCCGAGATATGCAAATACATCTATACGAACGGATATGCAAATATATACGAACGCTTCACTGTGGGAGCTGGGTATGAATGGCGAGGGAGGGAGAGCGGTGAATATTTCGGTGACTATCTCTTCTTCCCATCTTCATCCTTTCAACAGATTACGTTTTCTTTACCCGCCATGAATTCCATCGGGATCTCATTAGCTATTTTCAACGCCGTCCTGTGTCGTTGTAGTGGTACACTGGGATCCGTAGAGGGATGTGAATGCCAATCGAACAGAATCGGAAAACCTTATAGAGAACGGGCGACGTGGTACGCCCAGCGCTGCAGTATATAACATCGTGTGTGTATATATGTATAAAGAAAACGCCGTGCATAGCAATGTAAAAAAAAAAAAATGAAAATGTTATTCAGTATGTATGAACGGAGGGAAGGAACGTTGTGGTGGGATAAATACGACCACTTTGGATTGACAGATGCTGTGTGTGTGTGTGTGTGTGTGTGTGTGTGTGTGTGTGTGTGTACCTCTCTCTTGCCCCGACATGGCCTCACACTCTCTCTTTGTCTTTTATTAAGCTTCTTAAAGCTAAGCTGATGAGGAATATATTGATATATTTTTTCTTTTTCATCTCTACTCCTACTGATGGGTTCCATGAGCATCATTCATTTTGGCCATTCAAGAGCTATCCCTCATACATGAGTAATATGACCCCAGGGAACCCTCATACATGATTAAGATGGCCATGTATCATCCCTCATACATGAGTAAGATGGCCAAGTATTATCCCTCATACATGAGTAAGATGGCCAAGTATCATCCCTCATACATGAGTAAGATGGCCATGTATCATCCCTCATACATGAGTAAGATGGCCAAGTATCATCCCTCATACATGAGTAAGATGGCCATGTATCATCCCTCATACATGAGTATGATGGCCAAGTATCATCCCTCATACATGAGTAAGATGGCCATGTATCATCCCTCATACATGAGTAAGATGGCCATGTATCATCCCTCATACATGAGTAAGATGGCCATGTATCATCCCTCATACATGAGTAAGATGGCCATGTATCATCCCTCATACATGAGTAAGATGGCCAAGTATTATCCCTCATACATGAGTAAGATGGCCAAGTATCATCCCTCATACATGAGTAAGATGGCCATGTATCATCCCTCATACATG
>NC_092243.1:69406969-69419469 GCF_036320965.1 Panulirus ornatus | reverse complement strand
AACATCAACCTCCACCACCATCGTCACCATCATCTCCACCACCATCACTGCCTCCGGCACCCGTACCGCCACCGTGCCTCTCTCTCTCTCTCTCTCTCTCTCTCTCTCTCTCTCTCTCTCTCTCTCTCTCTCTCTCTCTCTCTCCCGCAGCACTACCACGAAGACACACACAAACCCACGCCACCCTGATGCACCACACACCCCTGGCCTGACCGACACACTGGTGTTGGTTCCCTATTGTCTAAGAGAGGCAATGTCGTGTCTCGTCTCCCGCAGCAGCCTCAACGATGGGACTTACCAACCACGACTTCCCCCATCATCGCCAACCGACCACTACGAACACAAGACCCCCGACATCCCCTCTTCCCTCCTGGAGAAGCTCCACGAGACCCAGCATCATCTACGCAACTCCTACCTCACCACACCTCGCAACTCTTGCTTCGGCGCCACGCAGCACCTCATATTCAACTCTCCGGCGCCATTATCTTGGAATACTTTGCCTCACCTCCTGTACCCACACCAGGACCACGAAAACCATACCTCTTATCATCACTCGCTGCAGTTCGCCCTCAGCCTCCGACACCTCTGCAATGAACTCACGGAGGAGTGTGATGTTTATCCTTATATCCTTGACGCCCGTCTCTCAGTCCAATCATTCTTACCAACGAGAGAAATCAGACGTAGGAGATGCCGCTAGATCACTTCCACCACCACCATGAAATACACCACCATCATCAGTCATCAGTCATCACCACTTACATCACCACCACTCGTACTACCACTTGCTACCACAATGACCACTGCAGGAATCAGCATCATCGCCAGTCCGCATTTCCGGGGACCTTACACCACCATTTAGCACCAGGCATCAACGGGTGCGCTTTCCAATATTTCCAATAATGCTTTTATAGTTTCCCCGGCGAGATCAGGGACTCCAGCCTCCCTCCCTCGCTCTCTCATCTGATACGGCGTCCCGCCTGATGCCGAATCTATATCTCACCCCCTAAGTAAGGTGGTGGTGCCATCCTACTGTAGCCCAGACGTGGATATATACGCTTAGAGATCAGGTCAGAGACCTGATCATTATAACTATGGGTTGTACCGTCGTGGGCTCAAGGGCTGTACCGTCGTGTTTAAAGGTTGTACCGTCGTGTTTAAGGGCTGTACCGTTGTGTCTAAGGGTTGTACCGACGTGTCTAAGGGTTGAACCGTCGTGGGCTCAAGGGACTATAACGTCGTGTTTAAGGGTTGTACCGACGTGTCTAAGGGTTGTATCGTCGTGGGCTCAAGGGCTATACCGTCGTGTCTAAGGGTTGTACCGTCGTGTTTAAGGGTTGTACCGACGTGTCTAAGGGTTGCACCGTCGGGTGCTCAAGGGCAGTACCATCGTGTGCTCAAGGGTTGTACCATCGTGCATCAGCGTTTTACCGTCGTACTCAAGGACTGTACCGTCGTACTGAAGGGTTGTACCGTCGTGTTAAGGGGTTGTACCGTCACACTCCAAGGGTGCGACCAGGTACGCTCTGTGGTCGAATCCGTCCAGGACACGAAACAAAAACAATCGCAGACTTCACTTGTTTCTGGTCAAAAACTGTGGTAGAAAAGTATCTTAGTTGTACGAAAGTTGTGGCTTTACGTTACTCTCGTGATGTATTATTGTATGAGACCCGAAAACAAGTCTTGAACTTGTGTGTGTATGTGTGAGTGTGGTGTGAGTGTGGTGTGAGTGTGTGTGGTGTGTGTGTGAGTGAGTGTGTGTGTGTGTGTGTGTGTGTGTGTGTGTGTGTGTGTGTGTGTGTGTGTGTGTGTGTGTGTGTGTGTGACTACTATTGGTGTGTTACGGGGAGAGAGTTTTGTACACTCGTGTTGCCCAGTCTCTGACCCTTGTATATATATATATGATTAGACATTTGTATGTTTTCTAAAAAAAAAAAATGAATGACATTTCCAGATGCAATAATACATCTCAACATCAGTTTTGAACACGTACTCACGAGATCCCATCCTAAATCAAAAGGTCATGTTAACATGGACGAGTCTGTGGGGGGAAGTCATGACCCCCGAGCCTTGTCTGTGGTCACCCATGGCTTTGGTCAACCCGGTCCTTTGACGACCCCCGACCCCTGTCTCTGGTGATGACATTTCTTAATTGACCTTCCCCTATGACCCTCACATGACGAGGTCATGCGCCTCATATGCCGTATATATATATATATATATATATATATATATATATATACATATATATATATATATATATATATATATATATATATATATATATGTTGAGGTGTATATGTGTGTGTATGTGCGTGTGTGGACGTGTATGTATGTGCATGTGTGTATGTGGGTGGGTTGGGCCATTCTTTCGTCTGTTTCCTTGCGCTACCTCGCTAACGCGGGAGACAGCGACAAAGTATAATATAATAATAATATAATATATATATGCTCATAACCACGAGTAACTGAAACACGATAAGTTGCCAAGTGCACTTTCGTGCAATGATCACATCGTCAGGGAAATACAAGACTGAGACAGAAGACGTAGAACTGTCAGTTAATATACATGAGACGTAGCTAAGACGCTATGGGTATATACATTGCAAAATATAACCATCAATAACTCCTACAACACCTACAAGCATTAATCAGTCGTCATATACGACAAACAATACTCAATTTAGACTCTAAACTAAAAAAAAAAAACCACACACACAAAAAAAAACTACACACACACAAAAAAAAGACAGTATTCTTGAGTACTTTTCATTCGCTTTGCCGACTGATATCTTGACTGAAACTGCCTGGGGTCTTTCATTCTCCTCCTCCTCCCATGAGAGAGAGAGAGAGAGAGAGAGAGAGAGAGAGAGAGAGAGAGAGAGAGAGAGAGAGAGAGAGAGAGCGAGAGAGAGAGAGAGAGAAAGAGAGAGAGAGAGAGAGAGAGAGAGAGAGAGAGAGAGAGAGAGAGAGAGAGAGAGAGAGAGAGAGGGTGGGTATTTGAATGAGGCACAAAAAAAAGAAAATAAGGCTTTCCAAACATTATAGAATTTCTAACCATACATTCATTACATTCTTCGTCGGTTTCCTGGCGCTACCTCGCTAACGCGGGAAACAGCGAACATTTATGATAATAATATCTATTCCAATCACTTTCTTTTCTTCGCCCATACATTCTACAACACTCAAACTGAATGCGTCCTTAAGCCAATTTAGTAAAAAAAAAAATATTCCACCTCTGTCTCCTTTCGCTTACCTTCAAGAAAGAAAAACGAAAATGAAAACAAAGAGGGAGAATGAATGAAGAAGGAAGGAAGAAAGAAAAAAAAAATACATGCCATCTTCGTAAATCCCTCCCTCAGGTGGCGGACGCCATCACTAGGTCGTCATATCCACGGAGGAGAAAACTCTTGAAACACGGCGTTGCGTGCGTCGCATGCCTTATTTACGTCACTTATTACCAGGAGGGAAGGGAAGGGAGTGATACCAGGATAATACGTTGTTTCAAGCTCGGCATTTTCATCGCGAAATGCGTTGACGCATGCGTACAATGTTGTATGGTATGATCTATCGCAGTGTGTGGATGCCGGGCGCCGGCTCAACATGTCGTACGGCATAGAAAGAAAATAGGCTCCAGCAACCTCGACAATTCAATATAAAACAATAAAATATAAATAAAATAATTAGAAATAAATAAATAAATAAAAAACAGACGCTGACAGCAAGTTCATTATTATAATCACATAGAAACTGTGATATATTCTGAAAGAGCATGTTTCCAAGAATCTATCTATCTATCTATCTATCTATCTCTCAATGGCGTGCGTTGTCTCGCTGCCCAGATGTCCCTCGCGTACATCTTCTCCGTGTCCCCACACTGACGTGGTCACGCTTACCCTTGTTGTCCCTCGACATTTCGCCGGAGAGGAACATAAAAGTGGCAGAAAATTAATCACGGTGAGAAAACGAATCTTGCCCAACCCAGGGACATGATACGCCTTACTTCATTTTCATTTTAATAATAAAAAAAACAATTATTTAATCCTTATAATTGTGGAGATTTAATGATAATAATATATCACACTTTAATGTTTTTATTTTTGAAAACGTTTATGTACTTTTAGATACATTTGTAATGGATGTTTCTCTATTAAAAAACGAACAGGTAAGTATTCTATAGAAAATAAGTGAATATATATATATATATATATATATATATATATATATATATATATATATATATATATATATATTCAAGTATGTTCAGTTCTGTGTGTTCGCTGACCGCAAAAGAGAAAACGGAAATTCACTTCGAAAGCAAAACAAAAAACAAAAACAATGCAATTTTATGAAAATTTGGTTCTTGTTTCAACTGAAAATACATAAAAAAAAATGTTACATTCTCCAAAGGAGGACGCATGGTCCTGCAATGAAGTATACAAATTAGTTGTTATAATACGCCATGACACTTCCTGACGTATGAGAGAGAGAGAGAGAGAGAGAGAGAGAGAGAGAGAGAGAGAGAGAGAGAGAGAGAGAGAGAGAGAGAGCCGAGGCCAAATTTAATCTCCTGAGCACAACGGTACGTGATGATGACCCCCCCACCCCACCCGAGGGGGTTCTCTTCTTGATGACGTAACCTTTCGTACGTGACGTCACGCCGCACGTCACATTCTGCCTGGATAATGACGTGCGCTATCATCATCATCATCATCATCATCCCGTTGCCATTACTGGTATCGTTCTATTATCACTATTAATGAGGTCATTAGTATCATTTGAGCTCACGAGGCCGCCCGGGGTCGAGAGCGCATAGGCAAGTCAAATGGCCCACAGTCAACCCAGCTGTTCATCCTCCCTAAAGTTGGTTGATGAATTGCGTACCTGGCTTAGGTCCGGATATATATATATATATATATATATATATATATATATATATATATATATATATATATATATATATATATACTTGATCGCCTACACAAGAAAGTGATCAGACATCCCACCAGCTGCCCTTCTCAACACATTCACTTCCAAAAGTCTCTCTTTTACACGCCTATCAATCAATATGTAATCTAATTATGCCCGCTGACCGTCTCTCCTACTCACATACGTACTCTTGTGTATATCTCTCTTTTTATATCAGGTATTCCCAATCACCAGTCATTCAACTCCACAAGCTCTTCATCATTTCCATTCGTAACGTTGAACGCGCACCAATCATACCCACAATTGCCACATTATTTACCTTAGCATTTATATCACCCATCACTAACACCTTGTCTCGTGCATCAAAACAGCTGACACACACACACACACACTCACACTTTATATATATATATATATATATATATATATATATATATATATATATATATATACCATACGAACCGCCAACAGCCAGGATCGAACCCGGGACCCTTGTGCCACAGGCGGGAATCCTACCGCTAGGTAATGGGCCCAGAGAAGGGGTCCAGGTGAGGATATTCCCTCAAAGGTCCAGTCGTCTGTTCTTGACGCTACCTCGCTAACGCGGGAAATGGCGAATAGTATGAAAGAAGAAATATATATATATATATATATATATATATATATATATATATATATATATATATATATATATATATATATACTTTAATTTCATTTCGTTATCATTCATGTGCCACTTTAACAAGAGGTAAACAAAAGTTTCGGTATATCAATAGAAAACGGTAGAATTAGAGAAGGGGGGAGGGGGGTTCCCCACTTATATTGTACACATGATAACGGTACGTAACGAGATTCAGTGACGTCATTACGTATTCCAAAAACCACCGTGGATCGTCACTTCCCAAGCTTTTAAACTTAGTGGAAACTCGTCCATTTTGACGCTTTTTCATAAATCATCGCTTTTTATCTTTTCTTTTCCTGTCCCATGACGGAAGGTAAGGTGTATATATGGTGGTTAAGTGCACTTAATCACCATTTACTACTACGTGTCTTATGGCATTCATCGTGTGAGTGAGTATTTGAGGTGACTGTATTGGTGATTTGCTGTAAGACCTGTTTTCAAAATATTCCGGTATTCTGGTCAGATAAATATCGGCTTAATTGAAGTTTTAATATTCCGGTCATCTTGGAAGATACTTGCCTGCTAAACTACTTTAATATTCCCGTGTTCTGGAAAGCTATTTACCAAGCTTAACTGTTTTAATATCCGGGTGGGAATATCGTCAGAGAAGCGGGCCTGAGATCTTTGGTTTTTAAGTAAACCTAAGTATTTAAGTAGGAATATTGTGAGAGCTAGATCTTTGGATTTTATGTAAACCTAGGTATTTAAGTGGGAATATTGTGAGAGCTAGATCTTTGGATTTTAAGTAAACCTAGGTATTTAAGTGGGGATATTGTGAGAACCAGATCTTTGGATTCTAAGTAAACATAGGTATTTAAGTGGGAATATCCTGAGAACCAGATCTTTGGATTTTAAGTAAACCTAGGTATTTAAGCAGGAATATTGTGAGAGCTAGATCTTTGGATTTTAAGTAAACCTAGGTATTTAAGTGGGGATATTGTGAGAACCAGATCTTTGGATTCTAAGTAAACATAGGTATTTAAGTGGGAATATCCTGAGAACCAGATCTTTGGATTTTAAGTAAACCTAGGTATTTAAGTAGGAATATCGTGAGAGCTAGATCTTTGGATTTTATGTAAACCTAGGTATTTAAGTGGGGATATTGTGAGAACCAGATCTTTGGATTCTAAGTAAACATAGGTATTTAAGTGGGAATATCCTGAGAACCAGATCTTTGGATTTTAAGTAAACCTAGGTATTTAAGTAGGAATATCGTGAGAACTAGATCTTTGGATTTTATGTAAACCTAGGTATTTAAGTGGGGATATTGTGAGAACCAGATCTTTGGATTCTAAGTAAACATAGGTATTTAAGTGGGAATATCCTGAGAACCAGATCTTTGGATTTTAAGTAAACCTAGGTATTTAAGCAGGAATATTGTGAGAGCTAGATCTTTGGATTTTAAGTAAACCTAGGTATTTCAGTGGGAATATCGTGAGAACCAGATCTTTGGATTTTAAGTAAACCTAGGTATGTCAGTGAGAATATTGTGAGAACCAGATCTTTGGATTTTAAGTAAACCTAGGTATTTGTGGGAATATCGTGAACCAGATCTTTGGATTTTAAGTAAACCTAAGTATTTAAGTGGGAATATCGTGAGAACCAGATCTTTGGATTCTAAGTAAACCTAGGTATTTAAGTACATCACGATCTTCAGCATCATCTGATGTCTGAATATTCGTTTGGTGACCAGAAATACGTCTTGTTCTTGTATATCTGACGATCGAAATATTTGTTATATTGTTTATAACATATCTAAAACATATCTATAACATATGTATAACATATGTACAACATATCTATAACATATCTAAAACATATGTATAACATATCTAAAACATATCTATAACATATGTATAACATATGTACAACATATCTATAACATATCTAAAACATATGTATAACATATCTAAAACATATGTATAACATATGTATAACATATCTAAAACATATGTATAACATATGTATAACATATCTAAAACATATGTATAACATATGTATAACATATCTAAAACATATGTATAACATATCTAAAACATATGTATAACATATCTAAAACATATGTATAACATATTCCCTGGGGATAGGGGAGAAAGAATACTTCCCACGTATTCCCTGCGTGTCGTAGAAGGCGACTAAAAGGGGAGGGAGCGGGGGGCTGGAAATCCTCCCCTCTCGTTTTTTTTTAATTTTCCAAAAGAAGGAACAGAGAATTGGGCCAGGTGAGGGTATTCCCTCAAAGGCCCAGTCCTCTGTTCTTAACGCTACCTCGCTAATGCGGGAAATGGCGAATAGTTTGAAAGAAAGAAATGTATAACATATCTAAAACATATGTATAACATATGTATAACATATCTAAAACATATGTATAACATATCTAAAACATATGTATAACATATCTAAAACATATGTATAACATATGTATAACATATCTAAAACATATGTATAACATATCTAAAACATATGTATAACATATCTAAAACATATGTATAACATATGTATAACATATCTAAAACATATGTATAACATATCTAAAACATATGTATAACATATCTAAAACATATGTATAACATATGTATAACATATCTAAAACATATGTATAACATATCTAAAACATATGTATAACATATCTAAAACATATGTATAACATATGTATAACATATCTAAAACATATGTATAACATATCTAAAACATATGTATAACATATCTAAAACATATGTATAACATATGTATAACATATCTAAAACATATGTATAACATATCTAAAACATATGTATAACATATCTAAAATATATGTATAACATATCTAAAACATATGTATAACATATCTAAAACATATGTATAACATATCTAAAACATATGTATAACATATCTAAAACATATGTATAACATATGTATAACATATCTAAAACATATGTATAACATATCTAAAACATATGTATAACATATCTAAAACATATGTATAACATATGTATAACATATCTAAAACATATGTATAACATATCTAAAACATATGTATAACATATCTAAAACATATGTATAACATATGTATGACATATCTAAAACATATGTATAACATATCTAAAACATATGTATAACATATCTAAAATATATGTATAACATATCTAAAACATATGTATAACATATCTAAAACATATGTATAACATATCTAAAACATATGTATAACATCTAAAACATATGTATAACATATCTAAAACATATGTATAACATATCTAAAACATATGTATAACATATGTATAACATCTATAACATATCTAAAACATATGTATAACATATGTATAACATATCTAAAACATATGTATAACATATCTAAAACATATGTATAACATATGTATAACATATGTATAACATATCAAAAACATATGTATAACATATCTAAACAAAAATATTCCTTATCATCTTTTCTTTTTTTCTCCATACATCCTGGGTAAATCTTAAACATTTTCAACTGATTCTGATTACCTTGCTATATCATTCCTCTGTAATGTGATCCCACAGTTCAATGGCCTTGTTTGCTGCCACTTGACTTAGACCAATCTATAAACATTTCTCTCTTTTACATCTTACACTTAATCAAAATTCACTTCCTTTGATCACCCACTTCACACAGACCAATCTATAAACATTTCTCTCTCTTACGTTTAATCAAAATTCACTTCCTTTGATCACCCACTTCACTTAGACCAATCTATAAACATTTCTCTCTCTTACGCTTAATCAAAATTCACTTCCTTTGATCACCCACTTCACACAGACCAATCTATAAACATTTCTCTCTCTTACGTTTAATTAAAAATTCACTTCCTTTGATAACCCACTTAACTCAGACCAATCTATAAACATTTCTCTCTCTTACGTTTAATCAAAATTCACTTCCTTTGATCACCCACTTCACTTAGACCAATCTATAAACATTTCTCTCTCTTATATTTAATCAAAATTCACTTCCTTTGATCACCCACTTCACTCAGACCAATCTATAAACATTTCTCTCTCTTACGTTTAATCAAAATTCACTTCCTTTGATCACCCACTTAACACAGACCAATCTATAAACATTTCTCTCTCTTACGTTTAATCAAAATTCACTTCCTTTGATCACCCACTTCACTTAGACCAATCTATAAACATTTCTCTCTCTTATATTTAATCAAAATTCACTTCCTTTGATCACCCACTTAACACAGACCAATCTATAAACATTTCTCTCTCTTTTGACCCACTCCCCCATCAATTCCTTCCATCAAGCACTCTTTTTTATCCTTCTAGAGATACAAACCCTATCTATCTATCTATCTATCTATCTATCTATCGTGGGGAAGAACCGGCCCGCTCTGTACGCACGCTAGCAAGTGTCTCAGTCTACATCTACGTCTACCTCATTCACAATCATCTCAGTCTACATCTACGTCTACCTCATTCACAATCATCCCAGTCTACATCTACGTCTACCTCATTCACAATCATCTCAGTCTACATCTACGTCTACCTCATTCACAATCATCTCAGTCTACATCTACGTCTACCTCATTCTACTTCACGTTACACAGGTGTCCTGGTGTCGTCTGTCAAAATGGGTTGACTGCGAAGAAGGATGGAGAGAGAGAGAGAGAGAGAGAGAGAGAGAGAGAGAGAGAGAGAGAGAGAGAGAGAGAGAGGCCCGCCCGACCGCCCGTGATCATCCTGGGGAAAAAAAAAGAAAAAAAGAAAAAAAGAAAAGCCATCCTCTCACTGTCAGCAGGCAGTCAGCACCAGGATATATCTGAGTCTATCCTCCCACTGTCAGCAGACAGTCAGCACCAGGTTATATCTGAGTCTATCCTCCCACTGTCAGCAGGTAGTCAGCACCAGGTTATCTGAGTCTATCCTCTCACTGTCAGCAGACAGTCAGCACCAGGTTATATCTGAGTCTATCCTCCCACTGTCAGCAGGCAGTCAGCACCAGGTTATATCTGAGTCTATCCTCCCACTGTCAGCAGGCAGTCAGCACCAGGTTATATCTGAGTCTATCCTCCCACTGTCAGCAGGCAGTCAGCACCAGGTTATATGAGTTTATCCTCCCAATGTCAGCAGACAGTCAGCACCAGGATATATCTGAGTCTATCCTCTCACTGTCAGCAGACAGTCAGCACCAGGTTATATCTGAGTCTATCCTCCCACTGTCAGCAGACAGTCAGCACCAGGATATATCTGAGTCTATCCTCTCACTGTCAGCAGACAGTCAGCACCAGGTTATATCTGAGTCTATCCTCCCACTGTCAGCAGATATCTGAGTCTATCCTCTCACTGTCAGCAGACAGTCAGCACCAGGTTATATCTGAGTCTATCCTCCCACTGTCAGCAGGCAGTTAGCACCAGGTTATATGAGTTTATCCTCCCAATGTCAGCAGGTAGTCAGCACCAGGTTATATCTGAGTCTATCCTCCCACTGTCAGCAGGCAGTCAGCACCAGGTTATATCTGAGTCTATCCTCCCACTGTCAGCAGACAGTCAGCACCAGGTTATATCTGAGTCTATCCTCCCACTGTCAGCAGACAGTCAGCACCAGGTTATATCTGAGTCTATCCTCTCACTGTCAGCAGACAGTCAGCACCAGGATATATCTGAGTCTATCCTCCCACTGTCAGCAGGCAGTCAGCACCAGGTTATATCTGAGTCTATCCTCCCACTGTCAGCAGGCAGTCAGCACCAGGTTATATGAGTTTATCTTCCCACTGTCTGCAGGCAGTCAGCACCAGGATATATCTGAGTCTATCCTCCCACCGTCAGCAGACAGTCAGCACCAGGTTATATCTGAGTCTATCCTCCCACTGTCAGCAGACAGTCAGCACCAGGTTATATCTGAGTCTATCCTCTCACTGTCAGCAGACAGTCAGCACCAGGTTATATCTGAGTCTATCCTCCCACTGTCAGCAGACAGTCAGCACCAGGTTATCTGAGTCTATCCTCCCACTGTCAGCAGGCAGTCAGCACCAGGATATATCTGAGTCTATCCTCTCACTGTCAGCAGGTAGTCAGCACCAGGTTATATGAGTCTATCCTCCCACTGTCAGCAGACAGTCAGCACCAGGTTATCTGAGTCTATCCTCCCACTGTCAGCAGACAGTCAGCACCAGGTTATATCTGAGTCTATCCTCCCACTGTCAGCAGTGTTTCTGGACCGTGCGAGTCTAACATCTCCCTGTCAGCAGTGTCAGCTGGGCTGTCTGACTTCCTTCCCCCCCCCCCCTCTCTCGGCAGCGTCAGCATAATCCCACCGCCCTCAACATTTTCTTTCCTCATCTCCACATAGTGATGCCCCACCATTCATTTTCTCACATTTTCTTTTCATTTTTAATCCAACCGTTTTCTTTTTTTCTTTTTTTTCTCCTCCTTCTTCTTCTTCCCTCTCCGCTTCCTCGTTCCTTCACCTTTATCATTTCCTTCCCTCCACTCCCTCCCTTCTTTCCCTCCCTGCCCCTCCCACTCTCTCTCTCTCTCTCTCTCCCACTCTCTCTCTCTCTCTCTCTCTCTCTCTCTCTCTCTCTCTCTCTCTCCCACTCTCTCTCTCTCCCACTCTCTCTTTCTCTCTCTCTCTCTCTCTCTCTCTCTCTCTCTCTCTCTCTCTCTCTCTCTCTCTCTCTCTTAGACGCGCCGCCCCCTCCCCCTCCTCCCTCGCCCCCACGCCCCAGCTCCGTCGGCGCCCCGCGGGGCGGGGGGGCCGCGCGCCCCCCCACTCCCTCACTTTGCATACCCTTGATGTGTTATAGAAGGGAATGATCACTTGATGTAAACACTGATGGGAGGCGTAATGAGGTGGTGCCCTCCACACAGCACGCCAGATAAACCCCATGATTGGCTAAACCTGTTACTAAGACTGTTTACCGATTTA
>NC_092243.1:69399469-69401969 GCF_036320965.1 Panulirus ornatus | reverse complement strand
GATCAATACTCCCCCTCCAGCCAGCCTTCTTCCCCTCGATTTCTCGATATATTTTCTATCTATCATCTATACATATCTAACTTCACGCATTTCTCTTATCTCTCTCTCTCTCCCTCATACTAGTTCTCTTTGCTAAGGTTGTACGTGTTCTGCTGGGAAGTAGATGGATGCATTCATTAGCACATATTACAACCGGTAGTGTTTACCGTGAGAATTCAAAAATTCTACCTTACGTAGGGAAGGCTAAAGTCTATTTTACTGATTAGAACAATATAATAGCTTACTCATTTCATACCAGGCAAAATCCACATTCCTCGTACCTATAATTTATTCCTACGGATTTACATTTTCTATAAAACTTACAGAAATTCCAATTCAGTGCTTGCAACTTTTATGATCACTATCAATAATTGATTCTTCGGGTGATAATATATTAAGGTATTATAACGTAATTTCAATTTGTTTTAATGTTGTTCAAATAAATAACAGGTTGTGCTAAATTATTGTTGAGTTCTGGGGTTTCTTCATTCTCGGAATACATTCTTATAAGATCGGCTTAAACCCCCGGAATACATCTTGTACAAAAAGGTTAATTACGATTTACGAATTCAAGCCCAGACAGGGAATGGATTAATTGGTTCTCACGGGTTCCCAGGGAAGCTGGGAAGGGTCTTACGTAGGAAAAGATGGTGGTGGCGGGGGGCAATCGGTGAGGGGGAAAAAGTAACAACATACCAAAGACAAAACAATAGAATTGTCCGGGATCATAGAAAACGAGTGTTACGGGTACCTATATTCTTTTCTTTTTTCTCTTTTCTTTTTCTTTTTTTTCTATCTTCAGCCACGCCCACACCTACGGCACACCTTTGAAAAGGAGTTAATATACGTGAAATGATTCTGGGAAGGGTTGAGGTGGAGGGTATGGTGGTGCAAGGTCGAATTCAGTGTGAGTGCGGGACCAGGATCTGGCACTTCGTCATTAAGTAAGTGTTTAACACCTTGAGCACGACGGTACGGCCCTTGAGCACGACGGTACGATCCTTGAGCACGACGGTACGATATTTGAGTACGATGGTACGATCTTTGAGTACGATGGTACGATCCTTGAGCACGACGGTACGGCCCTCGAGCACGACGGTTCGGCCCTCGAGCACGACGGTACGGCCCTTGAGCACGACGGTACGATCCTTGAGCACAACGGTACGACCCTTGAGCACGACGTTACGATCCTTGAGGACGACGGTACGGCCCTCGACCACGACGATACGACCCTTGAGCACGACGGTACGACCCTTGAGCACGACAGTGCGACCCTTGAGCACGACGGTAGGGCTCTTTAAACTTGATGTTACGACCTTTTCACCAGAAGGCATGACACCTTGAGCATGACGACATGACCTTGAACATGACGATAAGACTCAGGTACGATGGTTTGACCTTTGACTTCAACTCTCAAGGGCCAGGTAGAAAATAACACGTGTGTGTGTGTGTGTGTGTGTGTGTGTGTGTGTGTGTGTGTGTGTGCGTGTGTGTGTGTGTGTGTGTGTGTGTGTGTGTTTAACGAATGGCGTCCTCGCTACGTCGCGTTGCATATCAGCTGACTGTTATATTTCTTTCCTGTGTCTCCCCTGATGATGTGATTATTACACGAAAGTGCACTTGGGAACTTTTCGTGTTTCATTTTCCCCGTGGACTCATAGGAATATATATATATATATATATATATATATATATATATATATATATATATATATATATATATATATATAACTGCCATGAAACTATCACACAATTGGTCAACATATACTACCCATAATCACACAAAGTCCCCTGAGAAACTATCAACCATTCCTTCTATTTCCTTACATTTCTCCTCCTCAACCAACTCACAGAAACCCACTCGAAATAAACCCTTCATGAATTCTTTAACTTCCTCACCTCCCCAAAAAACCTTTCCTCCAATGAACAAACGAAATGTTTTCGTGGTGGGTTTTCTAATCTTCAGTTCAGTTACCCCCCACCCACCCAACCTACCTTTTACCCACCCAACCACCTATCTTGATCTATCTATCGTTTTCTCTCTTTTCCATCGACTCCATCTCCTTCCTGCCAGGCAAACGCTTATGGAAATGACATTTTCTTTAGGAAGGAGTAGCCCAGGCCTTCACAAAACCCCCGAACGTCTAGCAGTGGAGAGAGAGAGAGAGGGACACCCTCTATTTACGCTGGGGGCGTCTTGGAAACCTGTACGCAATTCCTCTTTTCTGACGTGCAATTCTTTCCTTTGTATAAACTTTTCTTGAAGCCGTGAATACAGGCAGTCGACCTTAAGGAATTTCCTGTTTCAGACGCAGCACTCACTCGTACGTCTGTTTTAACGTACAGTTGACTCACAGCGGCGCCGTCCCTCTGCAGCGGCGAAAACTGTTACTAAACACACACACAGACACACACAGACACACACACACACACACACACACAGACACATACACACACACAC
>NC_092243.1:69394469-69396969 GCF_036320965.1 Panulirus ornatus | reverse complement strand
CCCCCCCCCCCCATACACATGTACATACACACGTCCACACACGCAAATATACATACCTACACAGCTTTCCATGGTTTACCCCAGACGCTTCACATGCCTTGATTCACTCCACTGACAGCACGTCAACCCCTGTATACCACATCGCTCCAATTCACTCTATTCCTTGCCCTCCTTACACCCTCCTGCATGTTCAGGCCCCGATCACACAAAATCTTTTTCACTCCATCTTTCCACCTCCAATTTGGTCTCCCTCTTCTCCTCGTTCCCTCCACCTCCGACACATATATCCTCTTGGTCAATCTTTCCTCACTCATTCTCTCCATGTGACCAAACCATTTCAAAACACCCTCTTCTGCTCTCTCAACCACGCTCTTTTTATTTCCACACATCTCTCTTACCCTTACGTTACTTACTCGATCAAACCACCTCACACCACACATTGTCCTCAAACATCTCATTTCCAGCACATCCATCCTCCTGCGCACAACTCTATCCATAGCCCACGCCTCGCAACCATACAACATTGTTGGAACCACTATTCCTTCAAACATACCCATTTTTGCTTTCCGAGATACTGTTCTCGACTTCCACACATTTTTCAAGGCTCCCAAAATTTTCGCCCCCTCCCCCACCCTATGATCCACTTCCGCTTCCATGGTTCCATCCGCTGACAGATCCACTCCCAGATATCTAAAACACTTCACTTCCTCCAGTTTTTCTCCATTCAAACTCACCTCCCAATTGACTTGACCCTCAACCCTACTGTACCTAATAACCTTGCTCTTATTCACATTTACTCTTAACTTTCTTCTTCCACACACTTTACCAAACTCAGTCACCAGCTTCTGCAGTTTCTCACATGAATCAGCCACCAGCGCTGTATCATCAGCGAACAACAACTGACTCACTTCCCAAGCTCTCTCATCCCCAACAGACTTATATATATATATATATAAATAATTCTTATTATACTTAATCGCCGTTTCTCGCGTTAGCGAGGTAGAGCAAAGAAACAGACGAAAGAATGGCCCAACCCACCCACATACACATGTATATACATAAACGCATTATATATATATATATATATATATATATATATATATATACATATATAATATATATATATATATATATATATATATATATATATATATATATATATATATATATATACATATATGGGGGGACTGGAGCAATCTCAACCCCCTCCCCTCCCTCACTCCCTCTCCTTTGGACAAAACACACACACACACACACACACACACAAACATGGAAAGGAAAGAAAAAAAAAAAAAAAACCCCCATTTTTTAAATTTTCACCCCCCCTTGACTTCCCCTTTCGTCAAATTTTTTTTTACTTTTACTCAAAAAAAAAAAAAAGGGGAAAGGAGGAATGCCAACCCGTCCAAGAAAAACCCTTTTAAAAGTCCCCCCCCCTTTTATATATAAAATTTAAAAATTTTTTAAAAAAATTTTGGGTTTCCCGGGGGGGGAAAAAAAACCCCCAAAAAAGGAACCCCCCAAACACAGAAATAAACGAAAAAAAAATAAAAAAAAACAAAAAAAATAAAAAAAAAAAAATAAAAAAAAATTTTTAAATTAAAAGGGGGGGGAGGAGAATTTAAAACCCCCCCCCCACCCCCCGGAAAAACACACCAAAACCAACCCCAAAAAGGAAAAAAATTTTTTTTCCCAAAATTTTCTTATTTCCCCCAAAAAATTGAATGTCCTGGAAATTTTTTTTTCAAATTCAAAATTGCGCAACCCCTTTGTTACGAAACAAAATTCGGGTTCTTTTTTCCCGCAAAGCAAAAGGGTTGTAAAAACCCCCCCCTTCCCCCCCCTTTCCCCTCTTCCCCCCCTTTTTCCCTTTTCCTTTTTTGAGTTTCTAAAAAAAAACTTCTAAATAAAAAAAAAACTTAAAAAATATCACCCTTATAACCAAAAAAAAACCAAATTAGTAAATTTTTTAAAAAAAAATAAAAATTTTTTTAATTTTAACCCCTTTTTTATTTTTAAAAAAAAATTTATTATTTTATTATTATTTTTTTTTTTTTTCCCCGGCGAAGGGGGCCAAGGGAAATCCCAAATTTTTTCCCGTTTTTTTTTTAAAACCCCCCAAAAAGGAAACCAGAAGGGTACGGGTTTGGGTTTAAAGGTGGGGAAAAAGAAATTGGAAAATGTGAATAAGAAAAGGTTATTGGGTACGTGGGTTGGGGCAAGTAATTGGGGTGGTTTGAATGGAAAAAAAGGGGAAGTGAGTGTTTTAGATTTGGGGTGGATCTTAGCGGATGGCCATGGAAGGGGAAAGTGGTCAAAGGGGGGGGGGGGGCCCAAAAAATTTTTGGGGCCCTTTAAAAAAGTGGGAAGTCGAGAAAATTATCTCGGAAAAACAAAAATGGGTATGATTAAGGAAAAGTGGTTCCAACAATGTTTTATGTTTCGAGGCGGGGTAGGATAAGTTGTGCGCAGGAGGATGGATGTGCTGGGGAAAAGAGAT
>NC_092243.1:69374469-69391969 GCF_036320965.1 Panulirus ornatus | reverse complement strand
CACACACACACACACACACACACACACACACACACACACACCATTTCAGTAATTCTCATGTGTCTGTCTTTATCTTAAGAGCATATATATATATATATATATATATATATATATATATATATATATATATATATATATATATATATTTTTTATACTTTGTCGCTGTCTCCCGCGTTTGCGAGGTAGCGCAAGGAAACAGACGAAAGAAATGGCCCAACCCCCCCCCCCCATACACATGTATATACACACGTCCACACACGCAAATATACATACCTACACAGCTTTCCATGGTTTACCCCAGACGCTTCACATGCCTTGATTCAATCCACTGACAGCACGTCAACCCCGGTATACCACATCGCTCCAATTCACTCTATTCCTTGCCCTCCTTTCACCCTCCTGCATGTTCAGGCCCCGATCACACAAAATCTTTTTCACTCCATCTTTCCACCTCCAATTTGGTCTCCCTCTTCTCCTCGTTCCCTCCACCTCCGACACATATATCCTCTTGGTCAATCTTTCCTCACTCATTCTCTCCATGTGCCCAAACCACTTCAAAAACACCCTCTTCTGCTCTCTCAACCACGCTCTTTTTATTTCCACACATCTCTCTTACCCTTACGTTACTCACTCGATCAAACCACCTCACACCACACATTGTCCTCAAACATCTCATTTCCAGCACATCCATCCTCCTGCACACAACTCTATCCATAGCCCACGCCTCGCAACCATACAACATTGTTGGAACCACTATTCCTTCAAACATACCCATTTTTGCTTTCCGAGATAATGTTCTCGACTTCCACACATTCTTCAAGGCCCCCAGAATTTTCGCCCCCTCCCCCACCCTATGATCCACTTCCGCTTCCATGGTTCCATCCGCTGCCAGATCCACTCCCAGATATCTAAAACACTTCACTTCCTCCAGTTTTTCTCCATTCAAACTCACCTCCCAATTGACTTGACCCTCAACCCTACTGTACCTAATAACCTTGCTCTTATTCACATTTACTCTTAACTTTCTTCTTCCACACACTTTACCAAACTCAGTCACCAGCTTCTGCAGTTTCTCACATGAATCAGCCACCAGCGCTGTATCATCAGCGAACAACAACTGACTCACTTCCCAAGCTCTCTCATCCCCAACAGACTTCATACTTGCCCCTCTTTCCAAATCTCTTGCATTTACCTCCCTAACAACCCCATCCATAAACAAATTAAACAACCATGGAGACATCACACACCCCTGCCGCAAACCTACATTCACTGAGAACCAATCACTTTCCTCTCTTCCTACACGTACACATGCCTTACATCCTCGATAAAAACTTTTCACTGCTTCTAACATATATATATATATATATATATATATATATATATATATATATATATATATATATATATATATATATATATATATTATTATTATTATTATCTTTTTTCCCACACACAGTTCGCTCAAAGTTTTTAAAGGCAAATAAAAAAAAGAAAACGAAATAGTTTTAGATACACGAGTCTTTCCTAGGGCTGCCGCCATCCCACTACCGCCACCCTTTTTCTCAGTGGTTTCTGATGATCACACAAGTACTTTAAAAAGTAGTTCAGTACTTTATAAAGTAGTTCAGTACTTTATAAAGTAGTTCAGTACTTTATAAAGTAGTTCAGTACTTTATAAAGTAGTTCAGTACTTTATAAAGTAGTTCAGTACTCTATAAAGTAGTTCAGTACTTTATAAAGTAGTTCAGTACTTTATAAAGTAGTTCAGTACTTTATAAAGTAGTTCAGTACTTTATAAAGTAGTTCAGTACTTTATAAAGTAGTTCAGTACTTTATAAAGTAGTTCAGTACTTTATAAAGTAGTTCAGTACTTTATAAAGTAGTTCAGTACTTTATAAAGTAGTTCAGTACTTTATAAAGTAGTTCAGTACTTTATAAAGTAGTTCAGTACTTTATAAAGTAGTTCAGTACTTTATAAAGTAGTTCAGTACTTTATAAAGTAGTTCAGTACTTTAAAAAGTAGTTCAGTACTTTATAAAGTAGTTCAGTACTTTATAAAGTAGTTCAGTACTTTATAAAGTAGTTCAGTACTTTATAAAGTAGTTCAGTACTTTATAAAGTAGTTCAGTACTTTATAAAGTAGTTCAGTACTTTATAAAGTAGTTCAGTACTTTATAAAGTAGTTCAGTATTAGGGAGAGTCATAATATAAGGTATGCTGCTACTGGCTGTCTGGTGGCTGACGGGTCCTTAGTGGGAGCTAGGATCCGTTTGGGAAAGGGTGCTTTGGGTTCTATGAGAGCTAGGATCCTGTTGGGGGGGGAGATGCTAGGCTACTAGTGGATGCTAGGATCCTGGTGGGGAGATGCTAGGCTACTAGTGGATGCTAGGATCCTGATGGGGAGATGCTAGGCTACTAGTGGATGCTAGGATCCTGATGGGGAAGATGCTAGGCTACTAGTGGGTGCTAGGATCCTGAGGGGAAGATCCCAGCTACTAGTGGTGCTAGGAAACCTGATGGGGGAAAAAATGCCCAGCTACTAGGGGTGCTATATCCGGGGGGGAGAAAGCTAGGGAACTATTGATGCTAGATCCGAAGGAAGATGCAAGGGTACTATGGGGGCTAGGTCCTGAGGGGAAGATGCTAGGGAAATATGGGGGCTAACCTATGGGGGAATGCTAGCACTAGTGGGTGCAGGATCCAGGGGAAGAGCAAGCTACTAGTGGGGGCTGGACCTGAGGGGAGATGCTAGGCTACTAGGGGATGCAAAGGATCCTGGGGGGAATCTAGCTACTAGGGGGGGTCCCTATTTCCGGGGGGGGTGCTAATCCTTTAAATGCGGGTTCCTGGGTACAACCCTCCGTGTGCTAGGTTCTTGCGGGCGCCACCCTAGCGGGGCCACCGGGATTTAACGGTACCCGGTGATTGCCCCAGGCGTGACGCACCCCGCCCGGGGAAGAGGGACGAAGAAGAGGAGGAGGAAGAGGGACAAAGAAGAGGAGGACAAGGGGAGAGAAAGAGGGACAAAAAGAGGGGGAAACAAAAGGGGGAAAAGAACAGAAAAGGGAGGAAAGGAGGAACAAAGCTAGAAAAAAAACGATGAGGAAGGGGAAAGAAAAAAAGGGGGAAGGGGAAAAATAAAGGGAGGGGGAGGGGGAAAGGGAAAGAAGAAAGAGGAAGAGGAGAAGAAGAAAAGAGGAGAAAAGGAAGGAGGAGGGAGAAGAGAAAGTAGAGGGGGGGACAGGAAGGGGGGGGGGAAGAATAGGAGGAGGGGGGGGAAAAGGGGAAAAGGGGGCGAGGGGGAAAGGGAAAGGGGCCCCCGAGAAAAAGGGTTGGGAAAAAAAAAATGGGGGAAAGGGACAGCAAAATGAAAATGAAAACAAAAGGGAATAACAAAAGACAAATAAAAGAAAAGAAATAAGGATATTTGTAATATTTGAACAGGATAAGAACAATATATAAAAAATACAATACAAAAAACCCAGAAATGGAAATAAAATAAAAATGGAAGGGGGGGAGAAGAAAGAGAGAGAGAAGAGAAGAGAGAAAGAAAGAGAGAGAGAGAAAATTTAAAGAAACGCAAAAGACAAATCTTTCCCTCTAATTCCACCAAAAAAAATTTACAGCTCCCCTAAATAGGATTATTACACGAAAGGCCCTTGGGAATTTCGGGGTTCTTTTCCCCGTGCCCTCTGGGATATTTTGATCAGGGCCAAAAATTTTGGGGACCTTTCCAATATATACATATATATATAATATTAATATATATAATATATATTATATTAAAAAAATATATAATTTTCTATAATCTATATAATATATATAATTTAATAAATATATAATATAGATATAAATATATATATATCATACCAACCCCAAACACCAGGATCGCCCGGGGACTCCCCCGAAAGAGGTAAAAAGTGTAACCGTAGGGCTATGGCCGGGCTAATAGTACAACTAGGGGAAAAAACCCCCCGCCTCTTGCCGGGATCCCGGTTCATCCGGGCTGTTGAGTGTTGTACGTTCATGAAGTGCAGCGTTCCATGTACTTTATCCGTTTTCCCTTTACCTCCGCGTTGTACACTTATTCCCGGTAAAATGCTATCAAATGGCTATGGCCCCTTACACACAACACCCATGTTGGGTTTTGTATGTAATACTTAAAGTTTCCATTTCTTGGGGCCCTTTTCGGTTTTTGGAAGGGGTTGAGAATAACATTAACTAATTAAAGGGAAATATAGACAAAATGTAGAGGCGTTAATCATCATTTCAAAATTAACATTCAGGTGCCAACTTTACCCCCTCCCCACCCGACAACTGAACCTCCCTAAGCAATAATCAGGAGGGTTAAAATTTTTGCCATACTCAGATGATTATAAGTAAAAAAACGTTTTTATAAAACGCAAGAGAGAGAAGAAGAAGAGAAGAAATAGAGAGGAGGGGAGAGAGAGAGAGAGAGAAAAGATATATTTTAGATTTAACGTTCGAAAAAATCACATAACGGGCTTAAAAAAAAAAAAAAACCATAGATTTTTTTCAGACTCTTATAATTGAATTTTCTACATCTCGTAACTCTCATCTGGCAAAACAGGCGAGTTAATTCCCCCCCCCCTTTTTTTTCCCTTTTTTTTTTTTTTCCTCCCCCCCCCCCACTCCTCCCCTCCCCCCTCCTCTTCCCGGGACAAGAAAAAAGGGCGTTTCGGGGTTTTTTTTAATTATTACCAAAAAAAAAGGGAATCATTTCGTTCGAAAAGACCAGGGGGGGCGTTAAGCCGGCACAATCCTTGTTACGATAACAAAATTTTGCAAATTTCCCAGCAAGTTTCATATTGGGGAAAAACCACACACACACACACACACACACACACACATATAATTATATATAAAATATATAAATATAATATTTTAAATAATATTATAAATAAGCAAATGTATTTATAAAATATTTAATATACATTTTTAGGGGGGTTGGGCCAATTCTTTTGTCCCCGTTTCCTTTCGCTAACCCCGCAAACGAGGAGAAGCGACAAAACAAAAAAAAAAAAAGTTTTTAAAAATTTAAATATACCTTTTAAAATAAAAAATATATATTATATTTAAAATATATATATATATATATATAAAATCTTTTAACTATTAGCCATTTCCCCCGTTAGCGAGGGAGCGTTAAGACAGAGACGGGGCCTTTTTTTGGGAATCCTCACCTTGCCCCCTTCTCTTTCCTTTTTTTGGAAAATTAAAAAAAAAAAAAAAAAAAAAGGGAGGGTTTCCCCCCCCCGTCCCTCCCCTAAAGTCGCCTTCTACGACACGAAGGGAAACGTGGGAATTTTTCAAACCCTATCCCCAGGATATATATATATATAAATATATATAAAAAATATATATATATATATATAATATATATATATTTATAAATATAAAATATATATAAATATATATCAATTAACAATGCTATAAATGGCCCTAAAAAAAATATATAAAAGGTTACAAGGGGGGGGATAAGAGAGAGGGGAGAAGGGGATTAAAAAAACCCCGACTAGAAAACCTACATTCATTTCCCGAATATTGTAAAGGAAAAATCTTATGTAAAAAGAAAAGGAAAAAAAAAGGACTGATTTTTCTTGTTTCTGAAAGGGTCAGTGATAATTAGGAGAAAAAGCGTGAGTTTAAAATTTCTTTTTCATTTCGCTGGGGGGAGGGAAGCGTGAATTGAAACAAAGGGGTGAAGAACCGGGGATTAAAAAAAAATAGGGGGTTTTGAACGGGAGGACGAAACGAAAGGGATGAGAACCGTGGGATTAAAAACCCGGGGGGGAAACAGAGGAAAAGAAACGTAAATGGGGTGCGGAACCGTGGGTAAAAACCCGGGGGAAACAGGAGGAACAAAAGGAAATGGGTCGGGAACCCGGGGGTTAAAACTAAAGGGTTGTGAAACAGGAGGAACGAAAATAGAAGGGGGCGACCGTGGGATTAAAACAGGGGCCTTAAAACAGGAAACGAAAAGTAAATGGTTGCAGAACCCCTGGGAAATTAAAAACCAGGGGGGAACGGGGAACAAACGTAAATGGGGGGCGGAACCGTGGAATAAAACAGGCGGTGAAACAAGGAACGAACGTAGAATGGGGTGCGAAACCGTGGGATTAAAACTAGGCTGTGTGAAAACAGAAGGAACGAAACGTAGAATGGGGTGCGGAACCGTGGGATTAAAACTAGGCTGTGTGAAACAGAAGGAACGAAACGTAGAATGGGGTGCGGAACCGTGGGATTAAAACTATGGTGTGAAACAAGGGGAACGAAACGTAGGAGTGTGAAACTACGGGCGTGGGGTATGAAACATGGGATGCGAAACCGTGGGATTAAAACTAAGGAGTAAAACAGGAACAAAACGTAGGAGTGTGAAACTTAGGGGGTATGTGAAACACGGGGTGGGAAACCGTGGGATTAAAACTAGGGTGTGAAACAGGAGGAAAGAAATGTAGTAGTGTAAAAACTTAGGGGTATATGCAACAGGGTGCGAAACCGTGGAATCAAAACCAGGACGTGAAACAGAAGGAACGAAACGTAGGAGTGTGAAACTAAAGGGGTATATGAAACACGGAGTGCGAGACCGTGGGATTAAAACTAGTGTGAAACAGGGGATATGAAACGTATGAGTGTGAAATTACGGGGGTTCATGAAACACGGAGTGCAAAACCGTGGGATTAAAACCTGGGTGTGTGAAACAGGAGGAACGAAACGTAGGTGTGAAACTTAAGGGGGGGAGGGAGATGATGGCGGTGATGGGGGGGAGATGATGGTGGTGTTGGGGGGGGGATATACGACGGAGACGAGGAGGAAGAAGAGGAGGAGGAGGAGGAGGAGGAGGATGAGGAGGAGGATGAGGAGGAGGAGGAGGATGAGGAGGAGGAGGAGGAGGAGGAGGAGGAGGAGGAGGAGGACAATCACAACGGTAAACAACAATATATAATAATACATACCATCCCCCCACAAATAATAATAATAATAATAATAATAATAATAATAATAATAATAATGATAATGATAATAATAATAATAATAATAATAATAATGTGAATAAGAGCAAGGTTATTAGGTACAGTAGGGTTGAGGGTCAAGTCAATTGGGAGGTGAGTTTGAATGGAGAAAAACTGGAGGAAGTGAAGTGTTTTAGATATCTGGGAGTGGATCTGGCAGCGGATGGAACCATGGAAGCGGAAGTGGATCATAGGGTGGGGGAGGGGGCGAAAATTCTGGGAGCCTTGAAAAATGTGTGGAAGTCGAGAACATTATCTCGGAAAGCAAAAATGGGTATGTTTGAAGGAATAGTGGTTCCAACAATGTTGTATGGTTGCGAGGCGTGGGCTATGGATAGAGTTGTGCGCAGGAGGGTGGATGTGCTGGAAATGAGATGTTTGAGGACAATGTGTGGTGTGAGGTGGTTTGATCGAGTGAGTAACGTAAGGGTAAGAGAGATGTGTGGAAATTAAAAGAGCGTGGTTGAGAGAGCAGAAGAGGGTGTTTTGAAGTGGTTTGGGCACATGGAGAGAATGAGTGAGGAAAGATTGACCAAGAGGATATATGTGTCGGAGGTGGAGGGAACAAGGAGAAGAGGGAGACCAAATTGGAGGTGGAAAGATGGAGTGAAAAAGATTTTGTGTGATCGGGGCCTGGACATGCAGGAGGGTGAAAGGAGGGCAAGGAATAGAGTGAATTGGAGCGATGTGGTATACCGGGGTTGACGTGCTGTCAGTGGATTGAAGCAAGGCATGTGAAGCGTCTGGGTAAACCATGGAAAGCTGTGTAGGTATGTATATTTGCGTGTGTGGACGTATGTATATACATGTGTATGGGGGGGGGGGGGTTTGGGCCATTTCGTTCGTCTGTTTCCTTGCGCTACCTCGCAAACGCGGGAGACAGCGACTAAAGTATAAAAAAAATTATAATAAAAAAAAAAATAATAATAATAATATAATAATAATAATAATAATAAAATAATAAATAGCAATAATAATAATAATAATAATATATATAATAATGATAATAATATAATATAATAATAATAATAATAATAATAGATAATAATAAAATAATAATATATTAATAATTAATAATAATGATAAATAAAATAATAATAATAATAATAATAATAATAATAATAATAATGATAATAATAATAATAATAATAATAATAATAACTGAACAAATGTAAGAGATTTATCAGTAACTCAAGTTAAATATAAATTTGGTTATGAACACTATATCACAATAAACAAATATATAGCAATATCAAATGTCCAATATTAGGAATACTCGTATAGCAAATATCAAATGTCTATCTCCGAGAACACGAGTATAGGAATATTGAATTGCTAATATTGAGAATACTCGTATAACAATACCAAATGCCTAATAATGAGAATACTCGTACAATATCAAATACCTAATATTGACAATATTTGGATAGCAATATTGAATTGCTAATATTGAGAATACTCGTATAACAATATCAAATGCCTAATAATGAGAATACTCGTACAATATCAAATGCCTAATATTGACAATACTTGGATAGCAATATTGAATAGCTAATATTGAGAATACTCGTATAACAATACCAAATACCTAATACTGAGAATACTTGGATAGCAATATCACATGCCTAATACTGAAAATACTAGTATAACAATATTGAATAACTAATATTGAGAATACACATATAACAACATTAAATGCCTAATATTGATAATATTCATAGAGCAATATCAAATGTCTAATATCAAAAATATTCATAAATAAGTAATGAATGCTTAATATTGGGAAGATTCGTATAGGAATTTAAATATCAAAAATACTCATATAATAGCATAAAATACAAAGTACTAAGAATATTCGTATTACAATATCAAAAGTCTAATACTAAGAATACTGCTATAGCAATATCAAATGCATCATATTAAGAATACTTCTATAGCAATATTTAGTCTAATATTGAGAATACTCGTGGAGCACTATTAAATGCCTAATATTGAGAATACTCGTGGAGCACTATTAAATGCCTAATATTGAGAATACTCGTGGAGCACTATTAAATGCCTAATATTGAGAATACTCGTGGAGCACTATTAAATGCCTAATGTTCAGAATACTCGTATAACAATATTCAAGGCTTCCGTACCTCTGTATTGCCGTCAAACTATAAGATTATCAAGCCAATGAAATATTCACCAGGGAATATTTCAGGTATTCACCTTCTATTGCGTTTATCTAAACCCATTAGTATCATATTTGAGGATAATAACTGGTGTTCGCCCACCATTATATATACATATACCCTGTAGTGGGGCGGGGTAGCGCCGAGAATGGATGAAGGCAAGCAAGTATATGTACATGTGTTTATATGTATATGTCTGCGTATGTGTACGTATATGTTGATATGTATATGTGCGTATGTGGGCGTTTATATATATATATATATATATATATATATATATATATATATATATATATATATATATATATATATATATATATATATGAGTGAATGGGCCATTCTTCGTCTGCTTTCTGGCGCTATCTCGCTGACGGGGGAAAAAGCAATCATGTATAATAAAAATAATAATAATAATAATAATAATAATAATAATAATAATAATAAAATAATATATAACCCATACTTCCAACCAACATCAGTACAATAAACGCTCTCTTTGAGATAACAGGTGTCCACCCACCATCACAATACCCCTACACTAGTGGGGGAACACACCCACACACCTCACCCACACTGTGCTACTGGGTGGGGTGTGGGGTGAGGGTGAAGCCTTCACCCACCATTATATACACTCGCTCCGGCCGGCCAACACTGTCCCTTTAATGTCATTAGCCCAAAAAATGGTTAAAACCTCACCACGAGCGAGCGCCTCGGTGTATATAGCCATTTTTGGGGGGGGCTATAGAGGAATATTTACTGCACAAAATCCGAATGCGATTTAAACGTGGGGACAATATTTTTGCCTCGCTTTATTACATAAAAGTTAGATCAGGGTTTATGCCAATGGCTTTTATAGCATTATTACATAGTTCTTTAATATTCTAATTCCAGGGTTTTTTTTCCCTTTTTTTCTCGTTGGATGGGACGATACAAATCCGAGCGCGTGCGAGAGCAAGCACACATGCACAGGCACGCGCCTACGTGGCTGCCGTGGTTGGCGGTGCGACCCACTGATTTAAAGTGACAGGGTTCGAGTCCTGGCAAGGGCAGCCATCCGGCTCGCAGACCACGCAGTTCTATCATTTGGAAGTGGTCGATGACTAGATGCCTAATATACGCAGGAGTGTGTGTGTGCGTACAGTAGGTTTAGACATGGTATATATGTATATATATATATATATATATATATATATATATATATATATATATATATATATATATATATATATATATATATCCCCTGATGATGTGATTATTACACGAAAGTGCACTTGGGAACTTATCGTGCTTCATTTCCCCCGTGGACTCATAGGAATATATATATATATATATATATATATATATATATATATATATATATATATATATATATATATATAAGGCCTGTTTGACGGAAGATTGAGCAAGCTGAAGAATATATTCAGGGTCACGTTGGCAATTTTTTTTTTCCTTTAGAAAAAGGGAGACATGGGTCTCCGATGAAGCAACATGAATGCCCCCCCCCCCCCCCCCCTCAATTTCTACCATAAAACTTTTCTCGAACTTCTGTGTCCTGTCTGCATCTACGATTTCATTTCGCAGTTTATCTCAACCGTCGACGTATACACGAGTACAATCTTTTCCGACATGTTTTCCTCAATTTCGTATCATGGTTTCTGGTTACTCTATCCTTACACTTTTCCAAGAACTGTGCGTGGTTAAGATTACCCAACTAGCTCAAAAACCTAAAGGTGGGTTGTTCACAGCCTCTCTACTCTCACCGTAATCCAACTCTCTTAATCAATTTTAGTACAATCTTTGTTGATCTCCTCTGGACCTTCTCTCGTAGCTCTTCGTGCTTTACTAGGTGCGGTGACCAAACTTCAAAAGCATTTAATAGTTTTGGCCATACGTAGGAGGTGAATAGTTTGGTGATTGTTTCCTTATCCTCATACCTACAAGTCATTTTAATATCTGCCTGCTGAGAGTGAATCTCTTTTACCATTTTCCTAATATGTTACACTTGGGACAGGCTAAGAACGGAGTCAATTCCCAAGTTCCTCTTACAACATTCCTGCAGCTTGCCTCCTGCTCCATGGTATTCTAATCAAGGTCTTCCTCTTTCACTGCCTCCCATCCTCAGCGTATCTACCCAGGATGAATGTCATCAACTATGTATCAGATAAACTTTCAATTCTGTCTAGGTTCCCTTGCAAAAGACCATTTATTACTAATCCACTGCATTTGAATGCATTTATTTGAGTGTGACATTTCCATTATCTAACATTCCTGACCTCACTGCAGCACTGGCGGGGCTGGTCCGTCGTCCACTTGCCTCATTTGGTGTCTCCGGTTGTTGCCGTATTCATATTTTATGGTTCTCTTCCTCTCCTTCCTTGGTCGTCAGTGAATTCCACGTTGATCTTAAGTTTCGTAGCTTGCTTAAGTAACTCCTGCCTAGATGGCTTCCAATTCAGATGCCATCACTACTGGTCGTCCATTTATGTCTTGATTCTTCTTCTCCTCTCTTGATCACAGTGACTGCGTCTGACATTTGTGAAGCCTTATCATTCTTTTAATCAGTATAATTATTATCATTATCATCAACCGTGATTTCCATGTATCTATCGCCTGCTTACCAATATCTCTAGTTCTGGTGCCACCCACCCTTCTTCTGACCTCTTCAGTGCCATTACGACAGCCTCCATCATGTCTCTGGTTTTCTCGAGAGAGAGAGAGAGAGAGAGAGAGAGAGAGAGAGAGAGAGAGAGAGAGAGAGAGAGAGAGAGAGAGAGAGAGAGTCTCCCTTTTTGCTCACAAGCAGTGGTGGCTGACTGACCCCTGTATCCTGTACACACTTTCTCCTGAACCTTTCATCTACCTCACCGTAAATTCTCCCCCGGCTATATTCTCAGTCTCCACCGTTGCATCCTCCTGCTTTTTTTTTTCTTCTTTTTGCCACAGCTTCTCTTGATTGCCCCTGTACCTTTTCTTTCAATCCTCCCCAAGGTATATTTTCCTCTCTCTCTCTCTCTCTCTCTCTCTCTCTCTCTCTCTCTCTCTCTCTCTCTCTCTCACACACACACAAACACTAGCATTTTGCCTGTAAACCGATATGTACTGACTTATATTCTACCACCCTCCACCTCCCCGTCCATGTCTATATATATATGTACAGTCAGCAAAATATTAATCTGAACCTTGAACGGTCGTTACAATATGACACACCGGACCAAGACTTCTGAAAACACTCATGTTGGTACCTCTGGGTTTCCTGAGTTGCCAGTTACTCTACAGATTAGTAGTGACCACAAGGTGTTTCAGTGTGTCTCTGTGTACGATGCGTTTCAAGATACGAACACAGCAGTTAACATCGTATATCTATAAAGTGATCGAATTAATATCAAAAGCAATTGCCATTACCGATCGCTACTGGCTAATATAACGGCCTATATGAGTGAATGCTTCTCATTCTATTAGTGTCACGGGCGTAAACACCAGTCACGTCTTAAGACAAGCTGATAAGGTTCAACATTGGTTAACGACACGCAGTAGAAAGCTCGCTGGCTCGTAGGCTCGCTGGCTGGTAGCCTCGCTGGCTAGTAGGCTCGCTGGCTGGTAGGCTCGCTGGCTGGTAGGCTCGCTGGCTAGTAGGCTCGCTGGCTAGTTGAAGGTAAACACGTCTTTGGCGCACAATACGAAGACTGTCATTGACGGCAGATGGTAGATGAGGTAACGTATTACAACCGCAGTATAGAAACACAAGAACTGCCTCCTTCACTGAAGTCTCCCATATCTTCCAAGTCATCCTGGTTGAGGCGGTTCAGCATCCCACTTAGAAGTAAGGCCCCAGGTCCCGTTACGTATATGAAGCAACAGTCGGATAAAACAACACAATACCAGGAGCGTCATTATGTTTGGAATCTGTCCAAGTTACAGTCAAACGGACTTTGCCTCGGAAACCAACACTTTTATTTATATTTATCTTTCCCCACAACAATGTCATATTGTATTACATATGGAATTTTATTCGTTGTTCTTTTTGGCCAGTATTTCTGTGGCCTTGTATATTATTATCAGTGCGTCACATGATTTAATATGTTTGGCCGCTGGCGAATCAAGCGTGGGCCGATGTGATATCTATTTCTTTCCCTGCACGGCTAAGCTCAGGAGGTGACTTGATCTTCTCACGTTTTTCTGAACAAGTGTAACCTGTCCTAATCTTTATTTCTTTTTTTTCTTAGAAAATCTTAACTTCTTATGCCTTTCCATAGAGCTAATACCTGAACCCATTTTCTTTAAAGGCTTTATCTTCTCATGTCCTTCCTAAAACCTTTGACCTAATTTTTTTTTCCTTCTTTTTCAATGAGTTTCTCAGATCAGCGTTCCTGACCGAGACGCATTCACGGGCCGCCCATGATCGAGCGTATGGGTTCGAATCCTGGATGCAACAGTCGGTCCACAGTCAACCCAGCTCTTCATCCATCCCTAAGTGTACCGTCCATAAAATAATGGGTACCTGGCTCAGTCTAGGATATATATATATATATATATATATATATATATATATATATATATATATATATATATATATATATATATATATATATTTTTTAAACTATTCGCCATTTCCCGCGTTAGCGAGGTAGCGCTAAGAACAGAGGACTGGGCCTTTTTTGGAATATCCTCAACTGGCCCCCTCTGTTCCTTCTTTTGGAAAACTTAAAAAAAAAACGAGGGGAGGATTTCCAGCCCCCCGCTCCCTCCCCTTTTAGTCGCCTTCTACGACACGCAGGGAATACGTGGGAAGTATTCTTAATCCCCTATCCCCAGGGATAATATATATATATATATATATATATATATATATATATATATATATATATATATATATATATATATATATATGGCGTTAATGAGATGCCCTTGATTAGGGCCTCAGTTGCCCCTTGCCTGTAAATAAAACAAAAAGAGAAGACCTTTTTAAAAGAACATTCCTTCCCTTCCTTTCCTTCGCCTCTGTTCCTTCGGCCAGCAATGCGTTCTTAGCGCCTCAATTTCTGGATCTGGTCCCAGCGGGGGAGCGTCCACGTCCCAAAATTGGAACCCTCGATATTATTTATAGTTAGGGTAACGTCATCTGCTGGGAAACACACACACATGTGTGTGGGTGGGTCGGTCGTGTCGACGACCACCACCACGCCAGCCCCTCGGGGGAATATTCTGAGAGAGTTGAGGAGGAGAATACTACCCCTCTCCAGACGAGCCGGCTCAGCCAGCGAGGCACGGTGACATTAAGAAACCTTCTGGTGCCAATGAATTACTTGTATACATGACCGCCACCCAAATGATCCGCCAACCCATGACTCGTTACGGAATAGATTTCAAGCCTCTTGCGCACGATGGTACGATCCTTGAGCACAACGGTACGAGCCTTGAGCACGACGGTACGAGCCTTGAGCACGACGGTACGAGCCTTGAGCACGATGGTACGAGCCTTGAGCACGACGGTACGAGCCTTGAGCAAGACGGTACGAGCCTTGAGCACGACGGTACGACCCTTGAGCACGACGGTACGAGCCTTGAGCACGACGGTACGATCCTTGAGCACAACGGTACGAGCCTTGAGCACGACGGTACGAGCCTTGAGCACGATGGTACGAACCCTTGAGCACGGCGGTACGACCCTTGAGCACGACGGTACGAGCCCTTGAGCACGACGGTACGAGCCCTTGAGCACGACGGTACGAGCCTTGAGCACGACGGTACGAGCCTTGAGCGCGGCGGTACGAGCCTTGAGCACGGCGGTACGACCCTTGAGCACGACGGTACGAGCCCTTGAGCACGACGGTACGAGCCCTTGAGCACGACGGTACGAGCCTTGAGCACGACGGTACGAGCCTTGAGCGCGGCGGTACGAAGCCTTGAGCACGACGGTACGAAGCCTTGAGCACGGCGGTACGACCCTTGAGCACGACGGTACGAAGCCTTGAGCACGACGGTACGAACCCTTGAGCATATTATCACTGCCTAGGCTAATCATTCCTTCATGTAACTAAGTAAACGAGTGTTCCTGCCGAAAGAATCAAACTTGTGTGTTCTGTCTATAGACCCTTCCCTGCGGCTTCCGCTTCCTCGCTTATAAGAAAGGAATTTCTGTTCGGATGGTAATTAGATAAAAAATAAAATACAAAAAAAAAGTTCAAATGGTTACAGAGTGCATAAAGTTCGGGTGTATTTGCAGAGTTCAAAGTTCGTGTGCTTGTAGGAGTAATGATTGTCCGGGGTCTCAGTGAGTGCAAAAAAAGATTTTTTTTTTCTAAGTGCTTGCTGAGTGTATATCTCAGATACTTACAGAAATCTGTGTAGGTTTTCTGTAAAGTGGTGGATAAATGTGTTTATGTTAAATAAAAATAACGGTTGTGTGTAGAGTTACGATAATTCTTGAGCGATATCTATAGACGTTAGTAATTTATTTGATAAAGTCATTTTGAAATATCACAAGGATTAGGCAAAATGCTGAGTGAAGAAGTAAGTACACGGCGATCTCCATATGTCACCAGATGACAAGCGATGGAACGGAACTTCAGCACTTATATTTCTCTTTATCTTAATGACCTTCTGTTATCTCTCGTCCTCCTCCTCACTACATTCCCAATAAGACACCCTTCACCAATCGCCCCCCCCCCCCACCCACCTCTGACCTTGAAGGGCCCTTACGCGTAGGTAAAAACGTGTATAGAACCTATACTGAACACGCGAAGGTGTTAAGAGAAAACAGAGGTTTATGAAGTGGTGGTTATATTGTGACGACTTGAATGACTGACTTTTTGGTTGTTGGTAAACTTCGAAAACCTATATATAACGAACCACCTGCATGGATTATAACACACACACACACACACACACATATCTTCAACCCTCATTAAGTCTGACCTTAAAATGGCACACCAATATACCTCCTACAACGATCATACACCCGAAACGTCTGGGGGTATACTTGATATATCAACACCATGACCTGGGATATGTTCTATCAGTCAATTAACACGAGCATACCCCACGGTGTACAACACCATTAGTGTACGCTATACAAGTCACTAACAATGAGTATACCCGTTATATTACGGCAGATATGACAGGTTTAGTGGGAGTAAATATACTGGGTATATCAATGCAGATGACATGGGTATCTTTTCAGCATTAGATAACGACGGTACGACCCATTGGCACGACGGTACGACAGCATTAGAAAACGACGGTACGACCCACTGGCACAACGGTACGACCTGAGCACGACGGTACACGACCTGACCCTTAATTACGGGTCAGGTTAAAGGTTACGACGGTCATACCGTCGTACTCAAGGCCAGTGCTCGAGGGTCGTGCACTCATGCTCGAAGGTCGTGCGGTCGTGCTCAAAGGTACCGTGGTCGTGCTCAAGGATCGTACCATTGCGCTTAGGGATCGTACCGTCGTGTTCAAGTACCGTATCTTCGTATTCAGGTATCGTACCGTCGTGCTCAAGGATCGTACCGTCGTGCTCAAAGGATCGTACCGTCGTACTCAAAGGATCGTACCGTCGAGCTCAAAGGGTCGTACCATCATGCTCAATAGATCGTGGCGTCGAGCTCAATAGATCGTACCATCCTGCTCAATAGATCGCACCGTCGCGGTGAAGGCAATAGACATTTTATTCCCTTGGGGGCTGGAGGACCGTCTCATAAGATAAGAGGCGCCATGGCCTGAGATGGCTGGCGAATATTTCCACGCTTCACATTCAATTCAAATTTACTTCATATTATTCATTGAAATTCTAGCCTAGAATGCCAAGCGATTTGCCTGATGATTTTTGAATAGAGGGAGGGGAATATTAGGATCTGGGACTGGCGTGTGTGTCTATATATTGCCCCCACAAGGGTGACGAAGGAAAGGAAAAGAGGAAAAGATTGAGGATAAAGAGAGAAGACGAAAAAGAAAACGGTAAAGAAAATGAGATACAGAAAGAGGACGAAAAAGAAAACGGTAAAGAAAATGATAGACGAAAAAGAAAACGGTAAAGAAAACGAGAATAATTGGTGTATACGAATGGGGTAAGACAAGGAAGAAGATAAGGATGGGATAACGAATAACAAGAAATAATAGAATAAAAACAGATGAAAACAAATGTCAACCTAAATATATATATATATATATATATATATATATATATATATATATATATATATATATATATATATATATATATATATATATAAGAATGTGTGGAAGTCGAGAACATTATCTCGGAAAGCAGAAGTGGGTGTGTTT